>NC_057797.1:116538869-116549956 GCF_018294505.1 Triticum aestivum | reverse complement strand
GGCTGGAGTGAAAACCGACGAGGTTGCTCAAGCAGGCGGTAGCCCTTTGTGCCGTTTGTCAATGTAGCCGAGAGCGTGGGTGGTGGAGCCGTGGTCGAGGTAGCCATGCGAAGAATGCCATGGTCGATGTCAAGTCGGGGTGGCCGGTGTCGAGGAAGTAGTCGTGGAGCTGCAGGCGCAAGGAGGCGCCGAGTTAGCATGGACGCAGTGGTGTCGAAGTAGTGGTGCGCCGGGGAGAAGATGTTGTTGACGACGTGTCGTGGCGGGTTTGCCAAGTCCGGGGATACATCATGGACGAAGGCATGCAACGGTGTTGCCAGCACCGGGCATGCGTAGACGGACGAAGACGAAGTTGACGAAGCGCCTACCAGGCTTGCCAGGCCCGGGGACACGTCGTGGATGAATGCATGCATCGGTGTTGCCAGCACCGGGCATGCATAGATGAGGGACCTGCACGAGTTGTACGCCATGTCAAAGAAGTCGGAGGGGCCAGCAGAGAAGAACTTGACGACAATTGTGTTGGGGAACGTAGCAGAAATTCAAAATTTTCCTACGCGTCACCAAGATCTATCTATGGAGAAACCAGCTACGAGTAGAAGGAGAGTGCATCTACATACCCTTGTAGATCGCTAAGCGGAAGCGTTCAAGTGAACGGGGTTGATGGAGTCGTACTCGTCGTGATTCAGATCACCGATGATCCTAGTGCCGAACGGACGGCACCTCCGCGTTGAACACACGTACAGCTCGACGATGTCTCCCACGCCTTGATCCAGTAAGGAGAGAGGGAGAGGTTGAGGAAGACTCCATCCAGCAGCAGCACAACGGCGTGGTGGTGATGGAGGAGCGTGGCAATCCTGCAGGGCTTCGCCAAGCACCTACGGGAGAGGAGGAGGTGTCACGGGAGGGAGGGAGGCGCCAAGGGCTCAGGTATGGATGCCCTCCCTCCCCTCCACTATATATAGGGGCAGGGGAGAGGGGGGAGGCGCAGCCTTGCCCCTTCCTCCAAGGAAGGGGTGCTGCTAAGAAGGGGGGAGGAGTCCATCCTCCCCAAGGCACCTCGGAGGTGCCTTCCCCCTTTAGGACTCTCCCCTTTTTCCTATATCTTGGCGCATGGGCCTCTAGGGGCTGGTGCCCTTGGCCCATGTAGGCCAAGGCGCACCCCCTACAGCCCATGTGGCCCCCCGGGGCAGGTGGCCCCACCCGGTGGGCCCCCGGGACCCTTCCGGTGGTCCCGGTACAATACCGATGACCCCGAAACTTGTCCCGATGGCCGAAACAGGACTTCCTATATATAAATCTTTACCTCCGGACCATTCCGGAACTCCTCGTGACGTCCGGGATCTCATCCGGGACTCCGAACAATATTCGGTAACCACATACAAGCTTCCTTTATAACCCTAGCGTCATCGAACCTTAAGTGTGTAGACCCTACGGGTTCGGGAGACATGCAGACATGACCGAGACGTTCTCCGGTCAATAACCAACAGCGGGATCTGGATACCCATGTTGGCTCCCACATGTTCCACGATGATCTCATCGGATGAACCACGATGTCAAGGACTTAATCAATCCCATATTCAATTCCCTTTGTCTAGCGGTATTTTACTTGCCCGAGATTCGATCGTCGGTATCCAATACCTTGTTCAATCTCGTTACCGGCAAGTCACTTTACTCGTTCCGTAACACATCATCCCGTGATCAACTCCTTGGTCACATTGCGCATATGATGATGTCCTACCGAGTGGGCCCAGAGATACCTCTCCGTCTACACGGAGTGACAAATCCCAGTCTCGATCCGCATAAAACAATAGATACTTTCGGAGATACCTGTAGTGCACCTTTATAGTCACCCAGTTACGTTGTGACGTTTGATACACCCAAAGCACTCCTACGGTATCCAGGAGTTACACGATCTCATGGTCAAAGGAAGAGATACTTGACATTGGCAAAGCTCTAGCAAACGAACTACACGATCTTTGTGCTATGCTTAGGATTGGGTCTTGTCCATCACATCATTCTCCTAATGATGTGATCCCGTTATCAACGACATCCAATGTCCATAGCCAGGAAACCGTGACTATCTGTTGATCACAACGAGCTAGTCAACTAGAGGCTCACTAGGGACATATTGTGGTCTATGTATTCACACGTGTATTACGATTTCCGGATAATACAGTTATAGCATGAATAAAAGACAATTATCATGAACAAGGAAATATAATAATAATACTTTTATTATTGCCTCTAGGGCATATTTCCAACAGTCTCCCACTTGCACTAGAGTCAATAATCTAGTTCACATCGCCATGTGATTAACACTCACAGGTCACATCGCCATGTGACTAATACCCAAGAGTTTACTAGAGTCAGTAGTCTAGTTAACATCACTATGTGATTAACACTCAATGAGTTTTATGTTTGATCATGTTGCTTGTGAGAGAGGTTTTAGTCAACGGGTCTGAACCTTTCAGATCCGTGTGTGCTTTACAAATCTCTATGTCATCTCCTAGATGCAGCTACCACACTCTATTTGGAGCTATTCCAAACAACTGTTCTACTTGGAGCTATTCTAAATTATTGCTCCATTATATGTATCCGGTCTCTCTACTCAGAGCTATCCGGATAGGTGTCAAGCTTGCATCGTCGTAACCTTTACGACGAACTCTTTTACCACCTCCATAATCGAGAAAATTCCTTAGTCCACTAGTTACTAAGGATAACTTTGACCGCTGTCCTGTGAGCCATTCTTGGATCACTCTTGTACCCCTTGACTGACTCATGGCAAGGCACACTTCAGGTGCGGTACACAGCATAGCATACTGAAGAGCCTACGTCTTAAGCATAGGGGACGACCTTCGTCCTTTCTCTCTATTCTGCCGTGGTCGAGCTTTAAGTCTTAACTTCGTACCTTACAACTCAGGCAAGAACCCCCTTTTTGACTGGTCCATCTTGAACACCTTCAAGATCATGTCAAGGTATGTGCTCATTTGAAAGTATTATTAAGCATTTTGATCTATCCTTATAGATCTTGATGCTCAATGTTCAAGTAGCTTAATCCAGGCTTTCCATTGAAAAACACCTTTCAAATAACCCTATATGCTTTCTAGAAATTCTACATCATCTCTGATCATCAATATGTCAACAACATATACTCATCAGAAATTCTATAGTGCTCCCACTCACTTCTTTGGAAATACAAGTTTCTTATAAACTTTGTATAAATCCAAAATCTTTGATCATCTCATCAAAGCGTACATTCCAACTCCGAGATGCTTACTCCAGTCCTTAAAAGGATCGCTGGAGCTAGCATACCTTTTAGCATCCTTAGGATCGACAAAACTTTTCTGATTGTATTGCATACAACCTTTCCTTACGAAAACTAGTAAGGAAACTTGTCTTGACATCCATCTGCCAGATTTCATAAATGCAGCTAATGCTAACATGATTCCGACGGACTTTAAGCATCGCTACGAGTGAGAAAATCTCATCGTAGTCAACTCCTTGAACTTGTCGGAAAACACTTCGCCACAAGTCGAGCTTCATAGATGGTGACATTACCATCCACGTCCGTCTTCTTCTTAAAAGATCCATTTATCTCAATGGATTGCCGATCATCGGGCAAGTCCATCAAAGTCCATGCTTTCTTCTGATATATGGATACTATCTCGGATTTCATGGCTTCTAACCATTTGTCGGAATTCGGGCCCACCATCGCTTCTCCATAGCTCGTAGGTTCATTGTTGTGTAGCAACATGACCTTCAAGACAGGATCACCTTACCAATCCGAAGTAGTACGTGTCCTTGTCGTCCTACGAGGTTTGGTAGTGACTTGATCCGAAGTTTCATGATCAATATCATAAGCTTCCACTTCAATTGGTGTAGGTGCCACAGGAACAACTTCCTGTGCCCTGCCACACACTAGTTGAAGAGACGGTTCAATAACCTCATCAAGTCTCCACCATCCTCCCACTCAACTCTTTCGAGAGAAACCTTTCCTCGAGAAAGGACCCGATTCAAGAAACAATCCATATTGCTTTCGGATCTGAATTAGGAGGTATACCCAACTGTTTTGGGTGTCCTATGAAGATGCATTTTATCCGCTTTGGGTTCGAGCTTAATCCTGAAACTTTTTCACATAAGCGTCGCAGCCCCAAACCTTTAAGAAACGACAACTTAGGTTTCTCTAAACCATAATTCATACGGTGTCATCTCAACGGAATTACGTGGTGCCCTATTTAAAGTGAATGTGGTTGTCTCTAATGCCTAACCCATGAACAATAGTGGTAATTCGATAAGAGACATCATGGTACGCACCATATCCAATAGGGTGCAACTATTATGTTCGGACACACCATCACACTATGGTGTTCCAGGCGGTATTAATTATGAAACAATTTCCACAATGTCTTAATTGTGTGCCAAAACTCGTAACTCAGATATTCATCTCTATGATCATATCATAGACATTTTATCCTCTTGTCACAATGATCTTCTACTTCACTCTGAAATTACTTGAACCATTCAATAATTCAGATTTGTGTTTCATCAAGTAAATATATTCAACATCTACTCAAATCATCTGTGAAGTAAGAACATAACGATATTCACTGCATGCCTCAGCACTCATTGGACTACACACATCAAAATGTGTTACTTCCAACAAGTTGCTATCTTGTTCCATCTTATTGAAAACCGAGGCTTTTCAGTCATCTTGCCTATGTGATATGATTTGCATATCTCAAGTGATTCAAAATCAGTTGAGTCCAAACGGTCCATTTGCATGGAGTTTCTTCATGCATATATACCAATAGACATGGTTCGCATGTCTCAAACTTTTCAAAAATGAGTGAGTCCAAAGATCCATCAACATGGAGCTTCTTCATGCGTTTTATACCATTATGACTTACATGGCAGTGCCACAAGGAAGTGGTACTATCATTACTATCTTATATCTTTTGGCATGAAAATGTGTATCACTATGATCGAGATTCAATAAACCATTCAGGTTTAATACTAATCTTGATGGTAGAGGGAGCGTGCGATGTTTGATCACATCAAACATATATCGTCAGCTCACCTTTAGCTAGTCTCCGTTTATTCCGTAGCCTTTTATTTCGAGTTACTAACACTTAGCAACTGAACTGGTATCTTAATACCCTGGTGCTACTAGGAGTACCAGCAAAGTACACATTAACATAATGTATATCCAATATACTTCTATCGACCTTGCCAGCCTTCTCATCTACCAAGTATCTAGGGTAATCCTGCTCCAGTGGTAGTTCCCCTTATTAGAGAAGCACTTAGTCTCGGGTTTGGGTTCAACCTCGGGTTTCTTCATTGGTGCAGCAGCTGATTTGCCGTTTCATGAAGTATCCCTTCTTTCCCTTGCCCTTCTTGAAACTAGTGGTTTCGTCAACCATCAACAATTGATGCTCCTTCTTGATTTCTACTTTCGCTGTGTCAAACAACGCGAATATTTCAAGGATCATCATATCTATCCCTGATATGTTATAGTTCATCACGAAGCTCTAGCAGCTTGGTGGTAATGACTTCGGAGAAACTATCACTATTTCATCTGGAAGATCAACTCCCACTTGATTCAAGTGATTGTTGTACTCAGACAATCTGAGCACAAGCTCAACAATTGAGCTTCTCTCCTTAGTTTGCAGGCTAAGAAAATCGTCGGAGGTCTCAAACCTCTTGACGTGGGCACGAGCCTGAAATCCTAATTTCAGCCCTCGAAACATCTCATATGTTCCGCGATGTTTCGAAAAACGTCTTTGGTGCCTCTACTTAAACCATTTAACTGAACTATCACGTAGTTATCAAAACGTGTATGTTCGATGTTCGAAACATCCACAAACGACGTTTGGGGTTCAGCACACTAAGCGGTGCATTAAGGACATAAGCTTTCTACTGTCCGCATAATTGCTACTTTCAACTTTCAACTATATTTTCTCTAGGAACATATCTAAAACAGTAGAACTAAAGCGCGAGCTTACGACATAATTTGCAAAAGGTCTTTTGACTATGTTCAAGATAATTAAGTTCATCTTATGAACTCCCACTCAGATAGACATCCCTCTGGTCATCTAAGTGATTACATGATCCGAGTCAACTAGGCCGTGTCCGATCATCACGTGAGACGGACTAGTCATCATCGGTGAACATCTTCATGTTGATCGTATCTGCTATACGACTCATGCTCGACCTTTCGGTCTCCGTGTTCCGAGGCCATGTCTGCACATGCTAGGCTCGTCAAGTTAACCCTAAGTGTTTTCGCTGTGTAAAACTGTCTTACACCCGTTGTATGTGAACGTAAGAATCCATCACACCCGATCATCACGTGGTGCTTAGAAGCGACGAACTGTAGCAACGGTGCACAGTTAGGGGAGAACACTTCTTGAAATTTTGTAAGGGATCATCTTATTTACTACCGTCGTTCTAAGCAAACAAGATGCATCAACATAATAAACATCACATGCAATTATATAGTTGTGACATGATATGGCCAATATCATATAGCTCCATTGATCTCCATCTTCGGGGCTCCATGATCCTCTTGTCACCGGCATGACACCATGATCTCCATCATCATGATCTCCATCATCGTGTCTTCATGAAGTTGTCACGCCAACGACTACTTCTACTTCTATGACTAACGCGTTTAGCAATAAAGTAAAGTAGTTTACATGGCGTTCTTCAATGACACGCAGGTCATACAAAAAATAAAGACAACTCCTATGGCTCCTGCCGGTTGTCATACTCATCGACATGCAAGTCGTGAATCCTATTACAAGAACATGATCAATCTCATACATCACATATATTCATTCATCACATCCTTTGGCCATATCACATCACATAGCATACCCTGCAAAAACAAGTTAGACGTCCTCTAATTGTTGTTGCATGTTTTACGTGGCTGCTATGGGTTTCTAGCAAGAACGTTTCTTACCTACGCAAGACCACAACGTGATATGCCAATTGCTATTTACCCTTCATAAGGACCCTTTTCATCGAATCCGTTCCGACTAAAGTGGGAGAGACTGGCACCCGCTAGCCACCTTATGCACCAAGTGCATGTCAATCGGTGGAACCTGTCTCATGTAAGAGTACGTGTAAGGTCGGTCTGGGCCGCTTCATCCCACAATACCGTCGAAACAAGATTGGACTAGTAACGGTAAGCATATTGAACAACATCAACGCCCACAACTACTTTGTGTTCTACTCGTGCAAAGAATCTACGCAATAGACCTAGCATGGACGCAGTGGTGTCGAAGTAGTGGTGCGCCGGGGAGAAGATGTTGTTGACGACGTGTCGTGGCGGGTTTGCCAAGTCCGGGGATACATCGTGGACGAAGGCATGCAACGGTGTTGCCAGCACCGGGCATGCGTAGACGGACGAAGACGAAGTTGACGAAGCGCCTACCAGGCTTGCCAGGCCCGGGGACACGTCGTGGATGAATGCATGCATCGGTGTTGCCAGCACCGGGCATGCATAGATGAGGGACCTGCACGAGTTGTACGCCATGTCAAAGAAGTCGGAGGGGCCAGCAGAGAAGAACTTGACGACAATTGTGTTGGGGAACGTAGCAGAAATTCAAAATTTTCCTACGCGTCACCAAGATCTATCTATGGAGAAACCAGCTACGAGTAGAAGGAGAGTGCATCTACATACCCTTGTAGATCGCTAAGCGGAAGCGTTCAAGTGAACGGGGTTGATGGAGTCGTACTCGTCGTGATTCAGATCACTGATGATCCTAGTGCCGAACGGACGGCACCTCCGCGTTCAACACACGTACAGCTCGACGATGTCTCCCACGCCTTGATCCAGTAAGGAGAGAGGGAGAGGTTGAGGAAGACTCCATCCAGCAGCAGCACAACGGCGTGGTGGTGATGGAGGAGCGTGGCAATCCTGCAAGGCTTCGCCAAGCACCTACGGGAGAGGAGGAGGTGTCACGGGAGGGAGGGAGGCGCCAAGGGCTCAGGTATGGATGCCCTCCCTCCCCTCCACTATATATAGGGGCAGGGGAGAGGGGGGAGGCGCAGCCTTGCCCCTTCCTCCAAGGAAGGGGTGCTGCTAAGAAGGGGGGAGGAGTCCATCCTCCCCAAGGCACCTCGGAGGTGCCTTCCCCCTTTAGGACTCTCCCCTTTTTCCTATATCTTGGCGCATGGGCCTCTAGGGGCTGGTGCCCTTGGCCCATGTAGGCCAAGGCGCACCCCCTACAGCCCATGTGGCCCCCCGGGGCAGGTGGCCCCACCCGGTGGGCCCCCGGGACCCTTCCGGTGGTCCCGGTACAATACCGATGACCCCGAAACTTGTCCCGATGGCCGAAACAGGACTTCCTATATATAAATCTTTACCTCCGGACCATTCCGGAACTCCTCGTGACGTCCGGGATCTCATCCGAGACTCCGAACAACATTCGGTAACCACATACAAGCTTCCTTTATAACCCTAGCGTCATCGAACCTTAAGTGTGTAGACCCTACGGGTTCGGGAGACATGTAGACATGACCGAGACGTTCTCCGGTCAATAACCAACAGTGGGATCTGGATACCCATGATGGCTCCCACATGTTCCACGATGATCTCATCGGATGAACCACGATGTCAAGGACTTAATCAATCCCGTATTCAATTCCCTTTGTCTATCGGTATGTTACTTGCCCGAGATTCGATCGTCGGTATCCAATACCTTGTTCAATCTCGTTACCGGCAAGTCACTTTACTCGTTCCGTAACACATCATCCCGTGATCAACTCCTTGGTCACATTGCGCATATGATGATGTCCTACCGAGTGGGCCCAGAGATACCTCTCCGTTTACACGGAGTGACAAATCCCAGTCTCGATCCGCATAAAACAATAGATACTTTCGGAGATACATGTAGTGCACCTTTATAGTCACCCAGTTACGTTGTGACGTTTGATACACCCAAAGCACTCCTACGGTATCCAGGAGTTACACGCTCTCATGGTCAAAGGAAGAGATACTTGACATTGGCAAAGCTCTAGCAAACGAACTACACGATCTTTGTGCTATGCTTAGGATTGGGTCTTGTCCATCACATCATTCTCCTAATGATGTGATCCCGTTATCAACGACATCCAATGTCCATAGCCAGGAAACCATGACTATCTGTTGATCACAACGAGCTAGTCAACTAGAGGCTCACTAGGGACATATTGTGGTCTATGTATTCACACGTGTATTACGATTTCCGGATAATACAGTTATAGCATGAATAAAAGACAATTATCATGAACAAGGAAATATAATAATAATACTTTTATTATTGCCTCTAGGGCATATTTCCAACAAATTGCGGCGTCCATCGGCGCGGGGCCGATGTCGCCAACGGTGGTCGGGGTAGATGAAGTGGTCGGGGTAGATGATGGCGACGCTGGCGATGGGCTGGTGCTTGGACGAAGACGAAGGGGGTGGACAGGCGGCAGCGGCTACGAAGGTAGCGGTGGCGGCGGACAAAGAAGAGCGGCGGAGGCGGCCTGACAGCGGCGGCGGCGGCTAGGTTAGGAGTGCGGCAGCGGTGCTCGAAGTAGGCGAATAACCCTCACTGCGTGACGAAGACCGGCGCGGACGGTGGCGTTCCCACGCCAACGGAGAAGGCGCGACGCATACCACGGGAAGTCGACGCGCGGTGACGGCGGAGTGGACCGTGGGCCGCGGCGCTACGCCCCGAAGGGGCGACGCAACGGCGACAGGTGGGCCAGGGCGACGGCGGGGACCGTGACGCTGCGGCCCGAAGGGGAAACACAACGGTGGTTCGCGAGTTGGTGCAGCCGCGGGGACGGCCTCAGGGTGGCGGCGGGGACCGCGTATTGCGGCACTACGGCCTGAAGGGGCGACACAACAGCGACGCACGAGTCGATGCAGCCGCGAGGAGAACCACGGGGCGGCGGCGCTGCGGCCCGACGGGGCGACACAGCGACAGCCCGATGCTCGATCGGCGGAAAGACGCGCGGTACTCAGGACGATCTTCACGGGAACTCCGGAGGCGCGCGTAACCGACAGGCCAGGTCGGTCGCGCAACGTAGATGAGGCGGATCGCGGCGACGAGCGGATGATCAATGAAGGAAATATGCCCTAGAGGCAATAATAAATTTATTATTTATTTCCTTATATCATGATAAATATTTATTATTGATGCTAGAATTGTATTAACCGGAAACATAATACATGTGTGAATACATAGACAAACAGTATGTCACTAGTATGCCTCTACTTGACTAGCTCGTTGAATTAAAGATGGTTAAGTTTCCTAGTCATAGACATGAGTTGTCATTTGAATAACAGGGGCACATCATTAGAGAATGATGTGATTGACTTGACCCATTTCGTTAGCATAGCACTTGATCGCTTAGTTTGTTGCTATTGCTTTCTCCATGACTTATACATGTTCCCATGACTATGAGATTATGCAACTCCCGTTTACCGGAGGAACACATTGTGTGCTACCAAACGTCACAACTAACTGGGTGATTATAAAGGTGCTCTATAGGTGTCTCCGAAGGTACTTGTTGGGTTGGCGTATTTTGAGATTAGGATTTGTCACTCCGATTGTCGGAGAGGTATCTCTGGGCCCACTCGGTAATGGACATCACTTAAGCCTTGCAAGCATTGCAACTAATGAGTTAGTTGCGAAATGTTGTATTACGGAACGAGTAAAGAGACTTACCGGTAACGAGATTGAACTAGGTATTGGAATACCGACGATCGAATCTCGGGCAAGTAACATACCGATGACAAAGGGAACAACATATGTTGTTATGCGGTTTGACCAATAAAGATGTTCGTAGAATATGTAGGAACCAATATGAGCATCCAGGTTCCGCTATTGGTTATTGACCGAAGACGTGTCTCGGTCATGTCTACATAGTTCTCGAACCCGTAGGGTCCGCACGCTTAAAGTTTGGTGACGATCGTAATTAGGATTTTTGAGTTTTGATGTACCGAAGGTTGTTCGGAGTCCCGGATGTGATCACGGACATGACGACGAGTCTCGAAATGGTCGAGACATAAAGATTGATATATTGGAAGCCTATATTTGGATATGGGAATC
>NC_057797.1:116537373-116538588 GCF_018294505.1 Triticum aestivum | reverse complement strand
CGAATAGAACAAGGAAGGGGGGCGGCGCCCCCCTTTCCTCTTTCCCCCTTCCCCTTTCCTTCTCCAACAAGGCAAAAGGGGGGAGTCCTACTCCCGGTGGGAGTAGGACTCCTCTAGGAGCACCCCTAGGGCCGGCCGCACCTCCCCCCTCCCTTCTTTATATACGGGGGCAAGGGGGCACCCCATGACACACAAGTTGATCTTCGTGATCGTTCCTTAGCCGAGTGCGGTGCCCCCTTCCACCATATTCCACCTCGGTCATATCATAGCGGTGCTTAGGCGAAGCCCTTCGTCGGTAGAACATCATCACCATCATCACGCCGTCGTGCTGATGAAACTCTCCCTCAACACTCGGCTGGATCGGAGCTCGAGGGACGTCACCGAGTTGAACGTGTGCAGAACTCGGAGGTGCCGTACGTTCGGTACTTGGATCGGTCAGATCGGGAAGACGTACGACTACTTCCTCTACGTTGTGTCAACGCTTCCGTTGCCGGTCTACGAGGGTTCGTAGACAACACTCTCTCCTCTCGTTGCTATGCATCACCATGATCTTGCATGTGCGTAGGAATTTTTTTGAAATTACTACGTTCCCCAACAATCAAACCGATCACGCGCGAGGTCAGGGATGTCGCTCGGTGGAGGCGGAGTACGAGATGAGGCTGGCGATGACGGATGGCATGGGACGTCGTGCGGACGAGCTTGACAGCACCGGTACCCGGGCTGCCAAAGTAGCGCCGGCGCCCGGGCAGTGAGGCCCGAGCAACCAACGGAGCAGCGGCGCCCGAGTTGAGGCAGCCGACAAGCCTGACATGGCCGTCCCGATGCAGCCGAGGACGAGGCCGGCGAGGTAGACCGCCGGGCTGCCGTGCAGACGCGGCGGAGGCGGGTGACGTGGATCGATGGGCGGGCCGGCGCGCGAGCGACGGCTATGATTGGCCGTCGCATGGCGCGAGGCCGCCAGGTCGGGGCGATGCAGGTGTCCCGGTCAGAGCAGGGCGGTGACGGCCGGCGCAGGGCGACGGGCGGATCAACGCGCGAACGGCGGTTGGCCCTAACGGGCAGCCTTAGCGCGCATGGCCGACGGGTCGGGGGAGAGGCCGGTTGGTCGCGTCGGGGTCGGAGTTGAGACGCACGGGAATCGACGGCGGAGGTGGGCAACACAAACCGATCAAGATTAGATCGGAAAACCAAAAAGAAACTGCCGATCAAGATAAC
>NC_057797.1:116509633-116537101 GCF_018294505.1 Triticum aestivum | reverse complement strand
GCCGGTCAACATGACCGGCGGACGAACCCTAGGTACGGGCGGCGCGGCCCCCCGGCAGCGGTCATGGACGCCGACTGCCCCGGGGGCGGCGCGCAGGTACAGAAGCGGCGGCGGCTAGGGTTTAGGATCGACTTGCGATAGATACCATGTTATAAGAAAAAAAGAATTGATGAAATAGTTGTTTATTGCTTGAGCCTCTTGGGCATATATATAGAAATACAATCATCTATTTGAAATACAAGACAAGCCGAAACAAATCTTAATTTATCTTGTCTTTTCTAATAAACATTATACTCAAAATGGTCTGCTGCAAAAGTCAAGAACGAAAAGGAGATCGACGAGGACTAGGCAACAAGTAGGCATTCACACAAACACTACTGTCTAGACCTAACCCCCAAAAATCAAGTACTAGTTCTGTAATTTGCTATACAGACCACCCAGAATTAACTACTGAAATTGTTGAAAAATAACAGTAAGACTAAAACGCACAATCTTCTGCTTATTAAGTCAAATTATGCACGCATAGTTTGGCACTCTCTTCTTAATTTATCGTAGCAACTTCTGGTTAGGCTTTGCATCTCTTTTACTATTATCCAGGTCTAGTTGCGTACACATGTTTAAGACAGGACACAACGTGGCTTGTCCTGAGTGCCTGGCCAGCCAGTCCGTATCAGTTCCAATTTTCATAACATTTAGAATGTTTTCCCCGCAAAAAATTATTTTAGAATTTTCAAAATTGTGATAAACATGTATGATCACCAACAAAATTGTGATATATAAGTGTTCATGTCTAATGTGTGTTTGTAAATTTTTATGATTTCCTTTTTACTTGGAGCGGATAAAACAAATTTGCGTCGGCCAGAAAAAGCCGATGCCCTACAAAAGAAAAGTTTTAAGGGTTAAACTTGTTTTTTTTGTTACACAAGGCTAAGCTGCACAGGACTGGAACAAGAAAATGTATTCAAAATACCATGAGCCTCGCAAGAATATTTTCTCACCAGGGAGTACGTACGTGCTCTAGGATGCAACCCTATTCTGGTCTAACCTTTGGAGAGGTAGAGCTGTCTGGCCACACATATAAAATCTGTGTATGTTGATTTATACAACGTGGAATCTCCAAGTAAATCAAGTGAGGGAATATTGCATTAACCAAAGTGCAAGAGAGAATAGACACGCAGAGCTCAGCCAAAACGTTCCCCTGGAACCTGGGTACGTAGTGGGCATCTACACGACTATACTCTTAATACTTATGGACATATACTGTCATGTGTGAAGGATTAGTGTTGCTTTTTACCGGTGATTCTCTAGCATCTGTCTCTCTCTGTCTCTCACACCGTCACACGTGCAAATTAATCAGGAATCAAGAGATCTCCATGTTCTTGAGGTTCCAAATTAAGCACGCACCTCCAGAATCAATTGACCACCAGTACCTGCAGGTCATCAACCTAATTAATTAAAACACCCCAGCTGGACCTCTCAAATTATAGCATCTTTAAAGCAAACCAAATCGCATCGATCGGTAGGCCTTGATTCTTCGTTCGCTCTAATTCCTGATTTACGCGCCTGGAAGTCCGGAAAAAGGCACACTAATCATATGGGGACGTGCTTAGCAAGATAGGCCGGCAGAGCATGCACAGTACTTTATTCCTGAACATTTCATTTCGCTTGAAGAATGCCTCAGTGCGTGCAAGTGGTGTCAGTAGTTACTGAGTACTCGTAGTTACTTGTACTCCCTCTGCTAGAAGGCATGCAATAATAGGTGATTGCTTAAGGCCTAGGCTTGCGGAATAATATTGGAGCACACGTGGTGACACGCACGACTAGTCGAAAAAGCTGCACGCACGCTTGCACATTTGAACAGTGTAGAACCTGCCTGCCCTGCCAGAGAGAACCTAACTTTAGTTAGGTGGAGGCAGACGATCTTTGACTAATGAAACCATCATTCATCCATGATCCATGCAGGCATCATGCGTGCCTCTGTTACTGTTGGCTCGTTATTGATCTACTGCTGCAGCAGATTGTTTGGAGCAAGAAAGAAAGAAAATGGTGTAGATGCATGCATGCATGCGGTGTGATGTGATGTCTCTGAGTGCTTTCTTTTTCCCGAAAGTCTACTGATGTCGACTATATACTATGCCATTTCACACGTGTTGGATTTGTGGTAGAAGTGCCTGGGCCCCGGCCGGCCAACCGTAAAAGAAGTTGCAGAGGACATTTTGTGGTGCTGCCTTTTTCTCCTGGCTTGGCTAGCTAGCCAGTCACGCCACGGCCGAGCAGTGACCCGGAACAAGCAAATATTCCGTGCTGCGGCTGCTTCTCTCATGGCGAGCTTGGGAGATGCCCTTCTTTTTCGCGCGATTTGGTGGAGAAAACAGAAAGGGTGGAATCATGTGCGATCTGTGGAGTTGTTGAGGTTGGAAACGGATCCATGCATGTTTGCTACTGTTGCCTAGGGGGCTTGGCTGCGGTATGGTGACGTGACGAGGCTGCCAGCCGGCCAACCACGCCCACAGTAATGCGATGCTGCGGCTGGAAGCTTGGATTAATGGACGAGTGAGTCAGGACTCAGGCGTCAGGACAGAAGAGTGAATCACATGATGTATGTTGCGCTGAAGTTTTAAGATGGTTCGTGTGGCTGCTGGACAGCGAGAAAGGCAGTGTTGCATGTTCAAATTGCTCTAGAGCCACGTTCGGTCTTGAATTATTGTGTCCAAAAAAATGATGATCCGATATTGCTGCCACATGATACAATCTATGTTTGTTTAGGGAGGTGATAAAAGGGCCACCGGAGAAAACCAGAGCGGGGAAATGGCGGCTGGGAAGAAGAAAATATTTTGCGGTGAGAGAGGCGCGGCTGCTTCTCGAGGAAGATGGCGTGAAATGGATGCCCTTTCTTTTTGTGTCGTGAATGCATCATGTGATGTGCAAAGTTGAGTTGAGGTTGGAAACGGGTGTGTCGAAAGATATGAATGCCAAAATGACAGAAGAAAAGAAATACAAAAGCCATAAGAAATCAATTTGGCGGCCTCCGTCCAGGTCAGCAGTACAGCACGGGGTCCATACTAGCGACTGTTTGTCACGGATCCAAGTACCTCTATGGCCCACAACCCTGGAGAAGGCCGGCCCAGGAGGAAGAAGCGGCCCAGCCACAAGTTCGACCCGGCCACCTGGGAACTGGGTGGTTAAGTGTTGGTGTGCGTTAGGTGGAGAGGCATCGAGAATTATCTGGAACATTGTACTCTCCTCCTGATCTCCTTCTTCCTCCTCGAACCCTACCTCCTCTGAACTCCCAAATTCCTCCTATGCCACTATGAACTAAAGTAAATCGAGTTGAGGGAGGTAACATATGGTATCAGATTTGCCTGATTATCTCCAGAAGCCCACCTTCTCCACGTGCAATCAACGCCACACCCTCGAAATGGAGCAACGCATCGACGAGCTTGCGGCGACGCTCAAGCGCATCCAGGAGCAGAACGCTTCCATCCAAGAGGCGGTGGCGACATCGACGGCCCTCTTTGAGGAGATCAAGCCGTTCGTGACGGGCCTCGCGGAGTGGCGACCGGCGCTCGAGCGCTCGGTCGACGATCTGCGCACCGAGATCGGCAGTGTTCGCCGCGACTTGGACACCGTCATCCGCAACCCCGCCCTCGCCCTCAAGCCGACGGATCTGCCACCCCTGATCCCACGATCTGGTGGTGGGACGACTTTGGAGGCGAGCAAGGAGACGCACAGGCCCGATGGCCGCCGCGACGACAATTCGACTCGGGGGTCTGGATCTGGGGTAGTTACTACCCTCGTTCCGCCTCCGGCCATGTAGCGACCCGACCCGAATGGGTCAAGTCTCTGTGCTTAAGTGTCATCCCTGGATCGGTATGCTGACACACACAGTACTCGAGGATTTATAACAGAGGTAAATCACATGTAAAAGTAACGTAAATACTATTACCTCAAATCCAAAATAGCGGAAGTAACAAGGTTGTGGATTCCCATCGACACCAACAGCAAAGTTGAGTGTAGAAATCGTAACCCTAACGTATCACTTACTCGTGTAAGAAATCCTGCAACATGAGACGTTGCAGCCACAAAGGGTCAGTACATTGAATGTACTGGCAAATTCACACCATAGAGAATGATGAACAATGGCTATCACTACATGCATATTTGGCTGGTGGAAAAGCTCTACGGTTATAAGGTTTTTGCGAAAAGCCAATTTTTCCCTACTGCAAAGAAATAGATTTTATTTAACTATCATGGTGGTTGTTGAACATTGAGAATGGTTGACAGCATTCTCAATCCCAACTAAGTAACATCATTAAACACAACAATATTCATTTAAAGTAACGTGATGAGATCAATAGGATAATCCAAGAACTAGATACTCGAGATGTCCATAACCGGGGACACGGCTAAACATGATTAGTTTGTACACTCTGCAGAGGTTTGCGCATTTTTTCTCACAAGACTCGATCTCCTCCGTTGGTTTTCTCGCACTACATGGTGTTTGAGAAACGGATGACCGAGACATAGCCTTTCAGAAGCGCTAGCACCTTACGTTGGATAGACCGGTACACCTACTTTTCCCTACATCTGCTAGTCTACCCTGTAAGAGTTCGCACGACTTAATCAACTATGCCAGAGCCCATAATGGCTTGTGGCTGCACATGGAAGTTTCTAGTATGAATAATCTCATGATCCCTTTGAGCCTGGGTGGCGGTCCAAAAGAAAAACAGGCAAGTCCTGGAATACCCAGGTGCCTAGACAGGCAAGTCCTGGAATACCCAGGTGCCTCAATCCACCCAGATGTGTGTTTAAGTTGCCACCTTAGATAAACCATTAATTAACAATCTCACATCTGTCATGAATACTCTCAAAACCCAATCCACGTCTACGAGCATAGCATGGCAATGTAAGCATAACGTAAAAGTAACTCCCAAGGTTTGAATGCAGGGCAATAGGTTCCTACCTCATCAACTACTTCCCAATACCCACATGTTATTAATCCTACTCATGCAATGTTTGAGGGTTGTAACTAATGCATAAAAACTGGGTATGAAAAGGGATATGATCAAAGTGTGAACTTGCCTGCAATGTTGATGAAGATGATTCGCACTCAAAAATCTTGATAGATCTACTCGTCACACTCCGGTCAATCTATCGTAAGCAAGCAATAGTAACCATACATAAGCAATCACTCAAAAGATCAGAAAGATCGAAGAAGTCGATTCGGAAAACATCAAAACCAAGAAAATAGCTCTTGCAACATAAAACAATTTCTAACAGTACCAAAATTATGTTAATTTGGCCTTATTAGAATGTTTAGGTCAAGAGCTTCGATTTGCAAAAAGAATCAACTCAAACGAAGCTACGAAACTCAAGTTATGATCAAACGAAGTTTGAATTCAAATCTGCTCTAATTCAAATTTTAAACTTTTCAAGAACATGTTTGAGTTGGATTACTGGATAGAGGAGATCGTAACGAAGTAGTGGGCGTTGGTTTCGTTGGATTTGGACTAACGAGTAAAAATATGTGGTCGTTTGAAGTACAGAGACTAATCTGTAAATAAACTATTCACAAACGGGTCCCTGGCCGAAAAATAAAAAGAAAAAGAAAAAAAACTAAAATAATGAACGTTTGCTACCGAACGCTAATGAACGAACCTGTTCACTGCAGAAGCTAACATAGCGAACGTTTACTAATTAAAGAAAACGTTTCATGGGAAAAAACAAAGTGATGTGGATCGTTGGATCCAGATCCGACGACGAGGGAGGCGGCGGTTACCGCGGCGATTGGGCTCGACGTCGCCGGAGAAGACGGCGGCAGCGGCACCGGCTTCGAGCGGGCGGCGGCTCTGGTGGTCCTCCGGCGTGGCCGTGGGGTCGGGAAGAAGCGGCGCGAGGTGGTGAAGCCGATGGCGGGGTCGATGCTCGGCTGCGGCGTCGGAACAGCGCGGGGCTTGGCGGCGGAGCTCGTCGGATCTCGCGAACTCTGGCGAGTTCGCGTGGAGCGCGGGGAGGGTCTCGGGCCTTCCGATTAGAGGCAAAACGAGGCCGGGGCCTGGCTATATATAGGAGGAGCAAGGCTTGGGCGAGGGGCAAGGTGGAGAGGAGAGTACAGGGCGGACTCGGTGTCGGTCGGCGTCGGCGTACATGAGAAGGACTCCTGCTGCCTTGCGGGAGGAGGAAGAGGATGCGGGGCCCACCTGTCGGCGTCCGCGGGAGAGAGAGGGAGGGAACGGGCGACCGGGGCGAAGGCGGTTCGTGCGAGGGGAAGAGGCCATGGGCCGATTCGGCTGGGCCGTGGGGCGGAGAGAGGGAGAGAGAGAGAGTAGTGCTGGGCTTCGGCCTGGCACTGTTTGAAGAGCTTTTCTCTTTTCTTTTTTAACACAGACAAACGAAAATAATAATAAAGAAAATGAAAAACAAATATAGTCATATAATATATCAAAATTTGCAGAAAAAGATTTTCTACAACATGAACATTTTCCTAACTTCAAATAAAATCCACACAAATTCAGATAAATCAAAGAGTGCTACTGGTCTATTAAAATCCAACAAAAATCATTTTAAAAATACCAAAATGATTTCAAATAAATTTTTCTCCAATTTTCTAATGTAGGGAATCATGTTACCCTAATTTCCATGTATTTTATTTTTGGAGAAAAATAATTTGAATAAAACTCAAATAAATCCAAATTGAAAATAAATTCAAAAGAACTTTGAATTTAATTCTTTGAAACTCCCAACTCATATTTCATATAATTTTAAGAAGTCATTTTATCTTCTCTCATGAAAATCATTGAGCTGCATGAAGTTTATGAATTGAAATATTTCCGAATGAAATTCAATTGTTTTCAAATACCCTTTCATTTAATTTAAATGGAAGAAGTCATATCATCTTCGCTCAAGGGTTTTGTATTTGAAAAGAATTTGAATTCATGGAGATTAGAAAGCAAATATGAAAGTTTGGGAAAGTCCTTTTATTCCCTCTCATTTAACTTTCAAAAGTTTCGAATTCACTCACTTTCAGTCAATCAATCAAACAATCAATCAAATCTATCTATTTATTATAACATTCCAAAATTTAGAATTTTGAGATGTTACAAACCTACCACCCTTAAAATGAATCTCGTCCTCGAGATTCGGAGAGGCTAGCAAGAAAAGGTTAGGGTTTGGGGGTCTCCTCAAAATCCATCGATCATCACACAGGGTCTGGGATGCTACCACCCTTAGAAGCATGGTTACAGCTCCATCGAAACTCATATACTTCATCCATATTGTTAACAGTGTCGGTCTTCTCAAATCCTCGGAAAATTCCTTCTCTGGCTCTTCCGATAGTGGCATAACCTTTTCCTCAATTCTTCTGTCCTTTCCTCTTGGTAAGGTTATTCCGAGATTGGGTCTTCTTAGCTGACGGGTCTGGCGCCAAAACTAAACAACTATCGATATCTCATGGTGGTCAACAATTTGTGGTTTCTCCTGCAGGAAATGGGTCTGGGTTGATCCTCACCGTATAACCTACGGTTGGCAAAAGCTGCCTTGTACAAGGGAAAAATTGCTATACCATTCTAAGGCTTAAACAAGGTTTTGATCGTCGTCTCTCTACTATAGGTAAGTCACTCAGATTTACCATCCCATATAGCAAGGCGAATAATAAGAGTAAGTCGGTATGGTGATCAATCCATCCCGCACCCAAATCATTACCTTGTATACGGCTTAGCGAATCTCGCATTGTAACACTCGGTCATCCTCACAAGCATTGCAGAATTTCTCTCGTCGACGAACTGGGTTCGGATAAATCCATGGATTCTGCAAGCCAAACAATCATCTAGCGTTCCTTCACAACTCTCAGGTTTTGCGTAACTCCTATAAGATCGCCTGTCGATAAACGTCGTATCTTCCTCCAGGGTTTTTCCTTCAGCAAGAATGTGCTTGCTTCTTGGCAGGTCCTGGGGCCTGTGGGTTATGGCCCATCTCGTCACTTGTAATCCTTGAACTTATCATTGGGCAACTTATCATTATTCCAACTTCCAACTTCCTAGTATTCTTAAATCCATCCAATTGTACTGTCTTCCTTCCTTCTATTGGCACCAAACTAGGACATGATTACTCAGACTCATCATGGAATTTCCATTGATCCATATTTCTGACATAATACCTCCTTTATATCCAATAGTAATTTATCTCTCCATCCTCGTGGGATATCCCTCATACCGAGATAAAAACTTATACTTATGAAGTCCATATTCCTCTTCGTGGAACATCATTATCCTTTCCAGGGTCAAGCGTCCTTACAAGGGAATATTGGCCATCTCTGCATGGCACTTCTTCAACCGGGAAACATAAAACACATCATGAACTCCTGAGAGTCCTTCGGGTGACTCCATCTTGTTGGCCACTTCTCTCATACGCTCCAAAACTCTGTATGTCCTACAAATCTTGGGGCAATTTTTTTTAACTCCAAATCATTTAACTCCTCGCAGAGGGGTCACACGAAGACATGCTCTGTCTCCAATTTCATAGACTTCCTCCTTGAGTTTTTGAGTCTACATAACTCTTCTGTCTGGACTGAGCTACCTTCAGTCTATCTCGAATCAACTTAACATTCTCTTCTGACTCCTTGATCACTTTTGGTCCAACAACTGACGGTCTCCAACTTCATCCCACACACTCTTGGGGTATCACACATATCGAGACAAAACTCATATTCATTTTGTCCAAAATCCACTCAGTGGAGTATCCTTATCTTTTCCAAGAGTCAAGGGTTCTTATAGGGTACTACCACCCTTAAAATGCACAAATCTTCCATAGACCATATTTCTCATATCCTCGAAAACGGTCAACATCCTTCTTCATAGAGTAACAACTCATAAAATCCATATCAGTACCAACATTGCTAACTTTATTAATTCTCAAATCATTACAATCTCCTGTTTTTCCATTACATGCCTCAACTCAACACCTCGATTTAAAGGAAAATGTTCCCACTACTACTACTACTATATTTCTTCTGTTACAAACTCAACTATTTATCACAAGTCTCCTTCTCCGTCGGACAATCTCTGGCAAAGTGCCCTGCTTCATTACAACGGAAACATATTACTTTTGACAGCTTTCGAGGTTTCCTTGTGATTACGTAGCCTACTTGGGTCCTTGGCTTCCTTTTTGGGCAATTGCTGAGGTAGTGCCCTGACTCCTTGCACTTATAACAGGTGACATGACTCAGATCCTTCCTGGAATCCAATCTACTTCTCTTTCTGGACTTTTCCATTCCCATCAGAGCTTCTATTTCTAGTGGGTCATACTCTACTTCCTCTGTCGGGAATTCTACTAAATCCCCATTCAAACAATTCTGGGAGATGTGTCCTTCTTCTCCACATGAATAGCGTGACTTGGTGCAGGGTTTAATTGGCTCTTCTTTGGGTGTGTCCTCCACATCTTCCTTCATCACAGGTTCTTCTAAACTTTCCATAAGGGCTCCTCTCATTGCTTCTTTCTTCTGCTGGATGGTTCTTTCTACCATGGGGTAAATGTGACACTGAGCAGGGTAGTGGGTAGTCCCTTCACACAAGAAACAAGTGATCTGCCTAGTTGGGCATTCTTCAGCTGGGTGACTTCCTTCACAATTAGGGCATTCATCCTTGTGTTCTTTATGGTTGTGTCCTATTTCTCCACAAAGCTTGCATGCACAAGTTTTTTTTTTCATATCCTTTCCATAAGGCTTCAATTTCTGGGACACAAACTGAGACTTTAGCAAAGTCAACTTAAATTCTTTCCAAGTGGTTACTCCTTGCCATCCATTGATGGTTTGGTACATCCTCCACCAAGTAGCAGCACCTCTTTCAAAGCATTGAAGAGCATGTTGGGCCATATCCTTTCCGACTATAGGGTTGTTCTCCATATGATCCTCCATGTTCTGAATCCATCGGTCGGTCTCCAATTGACTCATTGGTCCCGAAAATACAAGCTCATCTCCATTCATCCTCTATTGGGTCCATGGGTTTTGGGGTGAGATAAGAGAGATAGGGAGGGATACACACAATACAAACAAAAGTTTTGAAAAGACAGATTTTATTGTGGCTGTCGGAAAAAACATCAAACAAATGACAGCTCACAAACGTCGCATCTAACGTAGGTACAAAATAGGGGTTTGGTCTTCTAAAGGTCAATAAATCTTCAAGGTTGTCTAACTCTATGAGTTTTGTTCATGTCTCCAATGGCTTCTTCCGATCGTGCTTATCCTTCTCAACTCCTTTGGCTAGATCATCTCTGTTGACATGAAATCTCTCGTGACATCCTTTAATATTCTGGAGTTGCATTTCAAACTTCTGGTTTCAACATCCTTCACATAAACCATGGTCATACTGTCCTTCAGTTCCTGACAATTCTCCGGTATCTCGAGGTTTTACTTCTCTAGCTTGGCTACTTTCAACTTTTGGGTCCTGAGTTCTTCACGAAATGCTTCCTTTCAAATACGGCTTCTTGTGGCTCCATCTTAACTTCTTGATGTAATACTCCAGATCCTGGTGATACACCGGCTAAGGTTAAAACTTCATCTTGCTGATAGGTGCTCCATCAGCCTTCTACCATTTAATCCTTTCATGCATATGCATGCTTAACTCAGCACGGTGACAATAGCATAAGCGGACGATAACCTCATGGATAGCTGTGGTTGTTCTCTTGTCATTTCCATGAGCTATCTCTCCATAGTTGATATCTCCTGCCTTAGGGTTTTCCTTGACAAATCCTTGAGTTCTTAACTCTACATGCTACGGTCTTTCTCCAACACACCTTGATCTCGGGCATTGAAAACTTCCATAGTTTGCCAAGTTCCATAAGGGTAGCATTCCTAGGTCATACAAATCTGGGGATTCTTCAGAGCCTCCAATTCTCCTAGTCTTCAGAGTCTTCAACAGCTGTAGTTTCCATTATCATAATGTATGGTAAAATCCTCTTCATTCAGAATGGTCTTAGTTGTCCGATATCTTGTACTTCTTGGAGTGGTCTCATCAGTGGAATCTTCGAGTGGTCAAAAGGGGAAAGGGGTATGGTCTCACTAAAAGGGAATATTTGAATAAACTCAGAAGAGAAGAGAGGTAAAAGGTCTTTTTTGAAAAGGAAAGTTGTAGGGAAAATCTTTCCTATGGGCTTGCCAGCTTCTAGGGTCACGTCCTACAGTCAACATGTGCTCTGATACCATCCTGTAGCGACCCGACCCGAATGGGTCAAGTCTCTGTGCTTAAGTGTCATCCCTGGATCAGTATGCTGACACACACAGTACTCGAGGATTTATAACAGAGGTAAATCACATGTAAAAGTAACGTAAATACTATTACCTCAAATCCAAAATAGCGGAAGTAACAAGGTTGTGGATTCCCATCAACACCAACGGCAAAGTTGAGTGTAGAAATCATAACCCTAACGTATCACTTACTCGTCGTAAGAAATCCTGCAACATGAGACGTTGCAGCCACAAAGGGTCAGTACATTGAATGTACTGGCAAATTCACACCATAGAGAATGATGAGCAATGGCTATCACTACATGCATATTTGGCTGGTGGAAAAGCTCTACGGTTATAAGGTTTTTGCGAAAAGCCAATTTTTCCCTACTGCAAAGAAATAGATTTTATTTAACTATCATGGTGGTTGTTGAACATTGAGAATGGTTGACAGCATTCTCAATCCCAATTAAGTAACATCATTAAACCCAACAATATCCATTTAAAGTAATGTGATGAGATCAACAGGATAATCCAAGAACTAGATACTCGAGATGTCCATAACCGGGAACACGGCTAATCATGATTAGTTTGTATACTCTGCAGAGGTTTGCACACTTTTCCCCACAAGACTCGATCTCCTCCGTTTGTTTTCTCGCACTACATGGTGTTTGAGAAACGGATGACCGAGACATAGCCTTTCAGAAGTGCTAGCACCTTACGTTGGATAGACCGGTACACCTACTTTCCCCTACATCTGCTAGTCTACCCTGTAAGAGTTCGCACGACTTAATCAACTATGCCAAAGCCCATAATGGCTTGTGGCTGCACACGGAAGTTTCTAGTATGAATAATCTCATGATCCCTTTGAGCCTGGGTGGCGGTCCAAAAAAACAGGCAAGTCCTGGAATACCCAGGTGCCTAGACAGGCAAGTCCTGGAATACCCAGGTGCCTCAATCCACCCAGATGTGTGTTTAAGTTGCCACCTTAGATAAACCATTAATTAACAATCTCATATCTGTCATGAATACTCTCAAAACCCAATCCACGTCTACGAGCATAGCATGGCAATGTAAGCATAACGTAAAAGTAACTCCCAAGGTTTGAATGCAGGGCAATAGGTTCCTACCTCATCAACTAGTTCCCAATACCCACATGTTATTAATCCTACTCATGCAATGTTGGAGGGTTGTAACTAATGCATAAAAACTGGGTATGAAAAGGGATATGATCAAAGTGTGAACTTTCCTGCAATGTTGATGAAGATGATTCGCACTCAAAAATCATGATAGATCTACTCGTCACACTGCGGTCAATCTATCGTAAGCAAGCAATATTAACCATACATAAGCAATCACTCAAAAGATCAGAAAGATCGAAGAAGTCGATTCGGAAAACATCAAAACCAAGAAAGTAGCTCTTGCAACATAAAACAATTTCTAACAGTACCAAAATTATGTGAATTTGGCCTTATTAGAATGTTTATGTCAAGAGCTTCGATTTGCAAAAAGAATCAACTCAAACGGAGCTACGAAACTCAAGTTATGATCAAACGAAGTTTGAATTCAAATCTGCTCTAATTCAAATTTTAAACTTTCTAAAAACATGTTTGAGTTGGATTACTGGATAGAGGAGATCGTAACAAAGAAGTGGGCGTTGGTTTCGTTGGATTTGGACTAACGAGTAAAAAGATGTGGTCGTTTGAAGTACAGGGACTAATCTGTAAATAAACTATTCACAAATGGGTCCCTGGCCGAAAAATAAAAAGAAAAAGAAAAAAAACTAAAATAACGAACGTTTGCTACCGAACGCTAATGAACGAACCTGTTCACTGCAAAAGCTAACATAGCGAACGTTTACTAATTAAAGAAAACGTTTCGTGGAAAAAAACAAAGCGATCTGGATCGTTGGATCCAGATCCGACGACGAGGGAGGCGGCGGTTACCGCGGCGATTGGGCTCAACATCGCCGGAGAAGACGGCGGCAGTGGCGCCGGCTTCGAGCGGGCGGCGGCTCTGGTGGTCCTCCGGCGTGGCCGTGGGGTCGGGAAGAAGCGGCGCGAGGTGGTGAAGCCGATGGCGGGGTCGACGCTCGGCTGCGGCGTCGGAACAGCGCAGGGCTTGGCGGCGGAGCTCGTCGGATCTCGCGAACTCCGGCGAGTTCGCGTGGAGCGCGGGGAGGGTCTCGGGCCTTCCGGTTAGAGGCAAAACGAGGCCGGGGCCTCGCTATATATAGGAGGAGCGAGGCTTGGGCGAGGGGCAAGGTGGAGAGGAGAGTCCAGGGCGGACTCGGCGTCGGCCGGTGTCGGCGTACAGGAGAAGGACTCCTGCTGCCTTGCGGGAGGAGGAAGAGGACGCGGGGCCCACCTGTCGGCGTCCGCGGGAGAGAGAGGGAGGGAACGGGCGACCGGGGCGAAGGCGGTTCGCGCGAGGGGAAGAGGCCATGGGCCGATTCGGCTGGGTCGTGGGGCGGAGAGGAGGAGAGAGAGAGAGAGAGTAGTGCTGGGCTTCGGCCTGGCACTGTTTGAAGAGCTTTTCTCTTTTTTTTAACACAGACAAATGAAAATAATAATAAAGCAAAGGAAAAACAAATATAGTCATATAATATATCAAAATTTGCATAAAAAGATTTTCTACAACATGAACATTTTCCTAACTTCAAATAAAATCCACACAAATTCAGATAAATCAAAGAGTGCTACTGGTCTATTAAAATCCAACAAAAATCATTTTAAAAATACCAAAATGATTTCAAATAAATTTTTCTCCAATTTTCTAATGTAGGGAATCATGTTACCCTAATTTCCATGTATTTTATTTTTGGAGAAAAATAATTTGAATAAAACTCAAATAAATCCAAATTGAAAATAAATTCAAAAGATCTTTGAATTTAATTCTTTGAAACTCCCAACTCATATTTCATATAATTTTAAGAAGTCATTTTATCTTCTCTCATGAAAATCATTGAGCTGCATGAAGTTTATGAATTGAAATATTTCCAAATGAAATTCAATTGTTTTCAAATACCCTTTCATTTAATTTAAATGGAAGAAGTCATATCATCTTCGCTCAAGGGTTTTGTATTTGAAAAGAATTTGAATTCATGGAGATCAGAAAGCAAATATAAAAGTTTGGGAAAAGTCCTTTTATTCCCTCTCATTTAACTTTCAAAAGTTTCGAATTCACTCACTTTCAGTCAATCAATCAAACAATTAATCAAATCTATCTATTTATTATAACATTCCAAAATTTAGAATTTTGGGATGTTACAGGCCATGGGTACGTACACTCTCGAGGATTCCCGTTCACGATCGTTAGTCCGTTCTCTCGAGCCGCTGCCACTGTCTGGGGAGTTCTCGCGGCAGCGGAATGCCTCCCGCTCATAAAAAGATTTTCCACCATTCTGGGGAGAGAGGCCCCGCAGTTGGAAAAGGAATTGCGAGTCCTATTTCCGTGTGTTTCACCTTGATCCGGAGCTTTTGGTAGACACTGCTGCTATGCATTTTTCAGGGCCGACGATGATTTGGCTCGAAAATGGTGGGTTTACCTTGCGTAACCTGACTTGGGAAGCTTTCTGCAAATTGGTCTATGACCAATTCAAGCGCAATGAGTTCTCCTCTCTGTTGTGCCAGCTCTTTCACTTACGCCAAACAGATTCAGTTTTAGCTTACGTTACTCAATTTAACGAGCTTATGCATTCCCTGTTGGCACATAGCAGTTCGTGGGATTCCGCCCTTTTTCCCTCTCGCTTCGTAGATGGTCTTAAGGATGAAATTCGTGTTGTTGTCCTTGTGCATAATCCTCGTGACCTGGATACTGCTATTTCTTTGGCTTATCTGCAGGAAGAGGCGCTGGAAATTTCTAAACGACGTGAACCGCATCGCACTGATACTGGATCAGCGGTTCGGTCGCATCTGAGAGGGGCAATGCCACCGCCTCCACCTCTAGGCCGGCCACCTCCCATTCCTGCAGACTCAGCGGCCGATCGTCGACCCGCGCCCAATGCTATGGCGCAACCATCTCCATCAACTGATGAGAGATTGACCACACTGCGTGCTTATCGTCGGGCACGAGGCCTCTGTTACTTGTGCAGCGAGAAATGGTCTCGAGATCACAAGTGTGCCACTGCAGTTCAGTTACACGTGGTCCAGGAATTGTTTGATGTCTTGGGAATTCCAGGTTTGGATGGGCAGTCAGAGCATTCGGATACAGCCAGTGAATGTCATACTATTTCCAGGGCAGCGTTGGAGGGTACTGTAACACCGCAAATTGTTCGGCTGCAAGGACTCATCCAGAATCAGAAGGTGTTGATGTTGATTGATTCAGGGAGTTCTCATAGTTTCATCAGTGCTAAGTTAGCTGCTCGTCTAACTGGTGGTGTGACTTCAGATCACCCTTTGCAAGTGCGCATTGCTGATGGGGGGCATCTCTGCTGTGCCCAAGAAGTGCCTAACTATGAGTGGTGGGTTCAAGGCAATAAATTTTGCTTTACTCTTAAAGTGTTTCCAGTTGGTTGTTATGATATGATTGTGGGTATGGATTGGTTAGAAGAGCATAGCCCCATGGATATTCATTGGGGGCTCAAGAAGCTGCAGTTCTTGCACAATGGCAAGCCAACTTTGTTGAACGGAGTGCAACCGAGTGTGCAACATTGTTATCAGCTGCCATCGGCCCAACTGCATGCTCTGTTTGAATGTAATGATGTGCATTAGGTCATCCAACTCTGTGCTATTGATGTGTCAGAGGGAGAGGATCAGGTTGCTTCAGTGATATCGACTCTATTGCAAGAATTTGCTCATCTCTTTGATACACCATCCACTTTACCTCCAGAACGGGACTTTGATCACACTATTCCGTTGATACCAGGGGCACAGCCTATCAACTTGAGGCCTTACCATTACACTCCAGCTCAAAAAGATGAAATCGAGCGCCAAGTGGCCGAAATGATCAAGCAGGGCATTATTCAGCATAGTTGTAGTCCATTTGCTGCTCCAGTTCTGTTGGTGCAGAAGAAGGGCTTGAGTTGGAGATTTTGCATCAACTTCCACAGATTAAATGCCATCACAATCAAGAACAGATACCCATTGCCAGTCATTGAGGAGCTGTTGGATGAGCTTGCAGGGTCAGTTTGGTTTACCAGTCTCGATTTGAGGGCGGGTTATCATCAAATCAGGATGAAGGCCGGCGAAGAGTACAAGACTGCTTTCAAGACTCACCATGGACATTATGAGTTTAAGGTCATGCCCAATGGTGTTACTGGTGGTCCCTCTACCTTTCAAGGCACTATGAATATTGTGTTGTCGCCTCTGTTGCGCAAGGGTGTGCTTGTATTCATTGACGACATCCTGGTACATAGTGCCACCTTGGAAAAGCACAAGGAGCTCCTTCGACAAGTGTTTTAGTTGTTGCGCAAGCACCAGTTCTACCTCAACCAAGCTAAGTGCAAGTTTGCTCAATCGTGTCTTACTTATTTGGGTCATGTCATCAGCGCTGATGGAGTCGCAACGGATGACAAAAACATTGCAGCAGTCTGGAATTGGCCAACTCCCACCTCAGCCAGAGAGGTTCGCAGATTCCTTGGGTTGGCTGGCTACTATAGATGGTTTGTGTGCAATTTTGGTGTGGTCAGTAGAACTATGTCAAACTTGCTTAAAAAGGGGGCAGTCTTTGTTTGGAGTGACGAGGCAGAAGCTGCCTTTCAGCATCTGAAAAAATCCCTTATCACTGCGCCAGTGTTGGCCTTGCCGCGGTTTGATCACACCTTTGAAGTTGAAACTGACGCATCTAACACAGGAATTGGCGCGGTGCTGATGCAAGATGGTCACCCGTTGGCTTTCTTCAGTAAAGCTCTTGGACCGCGAAATCAAGGTCTTTCGGCATATGAGAAAGAATTCATGGCAGTATTAATGGCGGTGGATCATTGGCGTCCGTATTTACAATCGGGAGACTTCATTATACGCACTGATCAACGCGGCCTCGCCCATCTGGATGATCAAAGACTGACAACCACCTGGTAGCGGCGTGCTCTCACCAAACTCCTTGGACTTCAATACAAGATTGTCTATAAGAAACGTGTGGAGAACCGAGCGGCAGACACCTTGTCTCGCCGGCATGGAGCTCTGTTAGCAATCTCTGTGGCTCTACCCACTTGGCTGAATGAGATCACCAAGGGGTACCAATCTGACCCCAGGCATGTGAACTGCTGCAGAAATACACGGGGGCAACAGACCCTACGGCTTCGTATACTGTGCATGATGGAGTGATCAAATACAAGGGACGTGTGTGGCTTGGTTCCAACAAAACAGCTCAAGAATTCATGTTGCGTCAGATGCATTCTAGTCCGTCTGGAGGACATTCTGGTATTCACGTGACTTATGACCGGCTCAAGAGGCTATTTGCCTGGCCTGGTATGAAAATGGCGGTGACCAACTTTGTATCCAGTTGTGAGGTTTGCAAACAAGCGAAACCCGAGCATGTGCGCACCCCTGGATTGCTGGAGCCTCTGGAAGTTCCACCACACCCATGGCACACTGTCACCTTGGACTTTGTGGAAGGGCTGCCAGTTTTGAAGGGTATTCCTGCATCTTAGTGGTTGTGGACAAGTTGACGAGGTATGCTCATTTCGTGCCTTTGGCTCATCCCTTCTCAGCTGTTCAGGTTGCATCTACTTACATGACAAACATCTACAAGTACCATGGTCTTCCTCATGCCTTGGTTTTCGATCGGGATCGTATTTTTACTAGCAAGCTTTGGAGAGAACTTTTCCGGCAAGCAGGCACGGAGTTGCGCATGTCTTATGCTTATCACTCGCAAACGGATGGCACCACAGAACGAGTCAACCAGTGTTTGGAATCTTACTTGCGTTGCTTTGTTCATGCCTGTCCACACCGTTGGTTTCAATGGCTGCATCAAGCGGAGTTCTGGTACAATACTTCCAAACATTCAACACTGGGCGCTTCGCCCTTTGAGACGTTATATGTCCACCCTCCAAGGCATTTTGGTATTGTAGATGCATCAGCCACAGCTCCCTCAGACCTGGTGGATTGGATGCATGAAAGGGCTTTGATGACAGCACTGCTCAAACAGCAATTGGAACGAGCTCGTCAACGTATGAAGGATTTGGCTGATAAGCACAGATCTGAATGCTCGTTTGGAGTGGGGGACTAGGTGTTTGTGAAGCTGCAACCATATGTCCAAGTTTCCGTGGCAGAGCGAGCTAATCATAAGCTTTCCTTCCGTTACTTTGGTCCGTTTCAGGTTTTGGCGCGGGTGGGCGCGGTCGCTTACCGTCTACAACTGCCTGCATCAAGCAAGATCCACCCCGTCTTCCACGTGTCGCTGCTTCGAGGAGCTCTACCACCGACTACGGCAGTCGAGCCCGAGCTGCCAAACCCAGCAACGCCGCACTCTCCGCCGGGGATTCCGAAGCAAGTACTGGCTCGACGCGTCGTCACCCAAGGTGCTGCAAAACTACCACAAGTGTTGATCAAGTGGACGAACCAGCCGGCGTCATTAGCGTCGTGGGAGGACTACTTCGAGCTACGCAGTCGCTTCCTGGGTGTTGCGGCTTGGGGACAAGCCGATTCTGAAGGAGGGGAGAATTTCACGGACCCAAGTACCTCTACGGCCCACAACCCTGGAGAAGGCCAGCCCAGGAGGAAGAAGCGGCCCAGCCACAAGTTCGACCCAGCCACCTGGGAACTGGGTGGTTAAGTGTTGGTGTGCGTTAGGTGGAGAGGCATCGAGAATTATCTGGAACATTGTACTCTCCTCCCGATCCCCTTCTTCCTCCTCGAACCCTACCTCCTCTGAACTCCCAAATTCCTCCTATGCCACTATGAACTAGAGTAAATCGAGTTGAGGGACGTAACACTGTTGTAGATCACCTACTAAGGGCATCTCCAAGGCGGACGTGTAAACCTCCCGCAACCGTACGGATCGCGCTGTTCGGGCCTCGAAAGTCATTCAACACCGACATGTATTGGACCGCCCATCCGCGGGACGGTCCAGACACATTTTTTTCCGTAAACCGGAGACAAATGTAGGAAGGATTACGGGAGTCCGGCCCGATCCCAAGGCCGTCTCTGACCGCCCTGGCCCACCAAAGACTCCTCCCCTACTTCACGCGTTCCCGCCTGTTGTCAGCTGCCCGCATTCATACCATTGTAGAGCGCGTCACTCAATATTGAAGACGGCTTAGGGCGGACGCAACCTCTCACTGCCTCCACCATTAAAGCGGTGCGCAGGCCGAGTGCATCGCCCGCGACGCCTCTTCAGTGTCTGCACCTGTTCAATGCTGGAGACGCGTGACTGGACGGGACAGGACGGATATCTTCCATGCCCGTTCAATGACGATGGTCGTCTGTCTGCCGCCATTAAGCAGGCTTGGCGGCCATGAAACCCACTCTGGCATCGTGCACTGACACACCCAGATGCCTCGCCTCACTGGAATCTGCTATATAAAGGCGGCCACACCTGGCTAACTCCACACCACAACACAAGCCCCTCCACGTCGTCCTTCCTTGCACTGCATCTGCCATGATCGCCAGTGGGAAAGCACTGTGGGACAGTCTGCCGCCGGAGATGAACCATGGGGTGGCCTCCCTTGTAGCCGCCTGGCATAGCCGCCGTGCCAGGCGGATCAAGGCTGGCTTGCCGGCCAGCTCTCCCGAGGTCTCTGACGATGAGGAAAATACCACGATGGAGACGGGCTCCGACGACTCTGCCCCGGCTCCCATGCCTCCTGTTCACGCCGGTTTCACCATGGAGTAGGTGCAGGCGCACTTCAATGCGACCATGGCAAAGGTGCAGCCCGCGTCGATGCCTCTGTCGGTGTTCCAGCTGGCGCAGGAGGAACAACAGTACAACCTGTTCCTCCCGAAGCAGTACCAGCTGGCGGAGGGCCAGATCTTTCTTTAAAAAAAAGGGGGGGCCTCCGCGGCCTCTGATGGGGTCAATTACCTAGGGTAGGGTCATGGACCTGATCTAAGTACCTTACCCAAGGACACCCTTAGCAGAGGTCGCCTTCCAGTCGACCAACGAGGGACTCACTCGACTGACTTGAAGGACTCGACCACGAAGACTCACTCGACCACCAGAAGGTCAAGAAACACTCTACACTGCAACGGCCTGTAATTAAGTAGACTTTATGGTAGTAAAGACACTTTATGTGGGGCGTTATCAGTAACGCCCCGGACTTAACTCACCTTAAACCCTCTCCTACGTGGGCTGACTGGGGTCCCGGCGCACTCTATATAAGTCGCCTCCCTCCACAGGTAGAGGGGTTCGGCACCTTGTAACTCATATACTCATAATCCACTCGACCGCCTCCGGGCTCCGAGACGTAGGGCTATTACTTCTTCCGAGAAGGGCCTGAACTCGTACATCCCTTGTGTTTACAACCTCTCCATAGCTAGGACCTTGCCTCTCCATACCTACCCCCCACTCTACTGTCAGGCTTAGAACCACGACAGTTGGCGCCCACCGTGGGGCAGGTGTTTTAGCGATTTTGTGGAGAAGTTGCGATTCTTCCGAGTACTTTCATCATGGTGTCTGCTGGAGTTTTGTTCGAAGGTCGAGAGATCTGTCTCGGCACTCTCACCTTCATCGCCGACGACTCCGCCTGGCTCCAGGAGGCTCCACTCGACGTTGATGCGCTCCCTGTCCGCTGTGCGACGCATTTTCGCGCATGTGTCCGCGGCGTTCTGCTGCGGCAACCGTCGACCCCGTATCGGACGACTCCTCCATCGTCCACCCTCCCGGTCTCCCGCCAGCGCAAGCGCTTGGGCCGGTCGAGGCTTCAGCGATGGGTGAGGCACGCGGTGGCTCGCCAATCGGCCACCACCCAAGTTGCGGCAATCGAGCCCGACGAATCTCTCTACGGCTTGTTCGATCTGTCGACTGGCTCCGTAGAGACTGCATCCGAGTGCGGTAGCAGTGATCCAGCGGCAGAAATCTTGATGGTCGACGGGCCCCGCAGTCCCCCTGGCTTCGCCCGTGATGGTGGAGCAGGTGACGGAGGCGACCCCGCACGAGGCCACGAAGAGTACCAGCCCGAGCCACTCGACTCTCTGCAAAGAGAGGAACTTCGCCGCAAGAACGTGGATGCTCTGCGTACTCCCATCGCAGGAGAAACCCCCGAGGCTCGTGCCTTGGAGGAGGCACGTCTGGCCAATTTGGCCGAACGCACTTGACTGGAGAATCTTCAGCGAGCACTCGACGAGCGCGCGCGTCAACGAGTTCCCGATACCAGTCGACGTCAACTCTTCCCGCCGACTCAGGTATATCGAACCCCAATCCAGAATTTAGCAGCTGCGACCCGTATAGCAGAGTCCATCCAGCCTTCGCAGTCGGAAGCTGGCAGAGGTTTGCTGCAGATCAGGGATCTGCTCCGGGCAGCAGGAGATCAAAATTCAGCCGTGTCTCAGTCGCGTAACAGAATTCACAGTCGATCCTTCACTGCGAATACGGTTCAGTCGGCTCACAGCCCCAGATCGCCTCCGCGGCGTGAAGGGCGCGAGAATCGGCGAGATCAACGGCGACCGACTCGACCGAGATGATAGGCGTCGAGTGCCCAATTCCCCTCCGAGGGGTGGGTCTTACGCTCCTCGGCAGCAAGATGACAGGCGTCAGTACAGTATAGGGCGAAGGGTTCCAGTCGACCCCAGAGAACCAGGCTTCGACGCGCGATCCATTATCGTGCAAGGTTTGGTCAACCGGAACAGAGCCCATCGAGGCGGACTCGACAGAGATGCACCCACAAGCAGTCGAGTGCATGTTTCTGGTCCTGAATGTTTCAGCAGAGCTATCAGAGCCGCAGTTATCCCTCCCAATTTCAGGTTGGCAACAGGAGTCAGCAAGTTCACTGGTGAGTCTAAGCCTGAAACTTGGCTTGAGGACTACCGAGTGGCAGTTCAGATTGGTGGTGGGAACGACGAGGTGGCCATGAAGCATTTACCCCTCATGCTGGAAGGTTCTGCCAGGGCATGGTTAACTCAATTACCGCCTAGCAGCATTTACACTTGGGAAGATTTGTCCCGAGTGTTCATCAGAACGTTTGAAGGAACTTGCAAGCGACCAGCTGGACTGACAGTGTTGCAAGTCTGCGTGCAGAAGACCAATGAGACTCTCAGAGAGTATATTCAAAGATGGATCACTTTGCACCACACTGTGGAGAATGTGTCTGATCATCAGGCAGTCTGCGCCTTCAACGATGGCGTCAAGAACAGAGAACTGAGTTTGAAGTTTGGTCGAACCGGTGACATGACCTTGAGTCGGATGATGGAGATTGCTACCAAGTACGCCAACGGCGAAGAAGAAGACCGACTCCGAAGCAGCAAGCACAAGCCGAGTCAGTCGAAAAAAGGAAACACCAGTCGGAAACAAAAGCGGAAGGCTGAACCGGCAGCTCCTGGAGAGGCTCTGGCCGTGACTCAGGGAAAGTTTAAGGGGAAACCAAAAGGATCCTGGAACCCCAAGAAGGTAAAGGATAAAGAAGGGAACGACGTAATGGATATGCCATGTCACATCCACACGAAGAAAGACGAAGAGGGAAATATCATCTACCCGAAGCACACCACTCGCCAATGTCGACTCCTGATCCAGCAGTTTCAGGGAAAACAGTCTAAGGACAAGGAGAAGGAGTCGGACAAGGCTGAAGACAAGGAGGACAGTGAGGAAGGATATCCGCATATCAACTCCAGTCTGATGATCTTTGCAGATGTGGAAAGCAGGAGTCGACTGAAAGTCATTAACCGAGAGGTGAACATGGTTGCCCCAGCGAAAGCAAATTATCTGAAATGGTCTCAAATACCCATCACATTCGACCAATCTGATCACCCGACTCATATTGCCACCCCTGGGAGGCAAGCTTTGGTGGTCGATCCAGTTGTCGAAGGCACTCGACTGACAAAAGTGCTGATGGACGGTGGAAGCGGGCTGAATTTGTTGTATGCAGACACACTGAAAGGAATGGGCATTCCGATGTCCCGACTGAGCACTAGTAACATGAGCTTTCATGGAGTTATACCAGGGAAGAAAGCCGAGTCACTCGGCCAAATAGCTTTGGACGTGGTGTTTGGTGATTCGAAACATTTTCGCAAAGAAAAGTTGATGTTTGAGGTCGTGGATTTTCAGAGTGCATATCATGCCATTTTGGGGAGACCAGCTTACGCACGGTTCATGGCTCGACCATGTTACGTGTACCTCAAATTGAAGATGCCCGGCCCCAAAGGAGTGATCACTGTCACCGGTGATCGGAAAAAGGCAGAAGAGTGCTTTCAGAAGGGCTCAAAGATTGCCGATTCCCAGGTGACAGCGGTCGAGTTCGAGGAATACAAGCAAAACGCAGATCCGAGTGACTTGCTGCGATCAAAGAAACCCGCCACAGAGTCTGCACTCCAGTCGTCCGGTGAGACGAAGCCTGTTCACATTCACCCGGCCGACCCCGATGCAGCTCCGACCCGCATCTCCACAACACTCGACCCAAAATAGGAAGTAGCGCTCATCCAGTTCCTCCGTGAGAACTGGGACATTTTTGCATGGAAGCCCGCTGACATGCCAGGTGTTCCCAGGGGACTGGCTGAGCATCGCCTAAGAGTCGACTCGTCTGCAAAACCAGTCAAAGAGCATCTTCGGCGGTCCGCCGTCCAGAAGAGAAAAGCCATTGGTGAGGAAGTGGCTCGACTGTTGGCGGCAGGATTTATCCGAGAGATATACCACTCCGAGTGGCTCGCTAATGTCGTCATGGTTCCTAAGAAGGACAAGTCGCTCCGGATGTGCATTGATTTCAAGCACATCAACCGGGCCTGCCCGAAAGATCATTTTCCTCTCCCTCGATAGATCAAATTGTTGACTCGACCGCGGGATGCGAGAGGCTGTCTTTTTTAGATGCCTACTCCGGGTACCACCAGATCCGTCTATACGGACCCGACGAGGTAAAAACAGCTTTCATCACTCCATTCGGGTGCTTCTGCTATATCACCATGCCATTCGGCCTCAAGAATGCCGGAGCCACATTTATGCGAATGATTCAGAAGTGTCTACTCACTCAAATCAGTCGGAATGTGGAAGCATATATGGATGATATCGTTGTCAAGTCACGAAAAGGTTCCGACCTGCTCGCTGATCTCGCCGAAACATTTGCCAACCTCAGAAGATATGATATCAAGCTCAATCCATCAAAGTGCACATTTGGAGTTCCTGGTGGCAAGTTCTCGGTTTTCTCGTTTCCGAACGGGGAATCGACGCTAACCCAGAGAAGATTGGCACTATTCTCCGAATGAAACGCCCTGTGCGAGTGCATGATGTCCAGAAGCTTACTGGATGCTTGGCCGCATTAAGTTGATTCATCTCACGACTCGGTGAAAAGGCATTGCCTCTTTACCGACTGATGAAGAAGACAGACAAGTTCGAGTGGACTCCATAAGCTGATGCAGCGTTTGCCGAGCTAAAAGCTCTGCTCTCCACCCAGCCGGTGCTTGCTGCTCCAATCAGCAAAGAGCCTCTGTTGCTCTATATCGCAGCCACAGGACAAGTCGTCAGTACTGTGCTTACGGTCGAGCGGGAAGAAGAAGGAAAAGCTCTCAAAGTTCAGCGCCCAGTGTATTATTTGTCTGAAGTCTTGACTCCATCCAAGCAGAGATATCCTCATTATCAGAAGCTTGTGTATGGAATATACATGACCACAAAGAAGGTTGCTCATTATTTTTTTGATCATTCCATCACAGTCGCCAGCGACGCTCCACTATCAGAGATTTTGCACAACAGAGATGCAACTGGTCGAGTGGCCAAATGGGCGATTGAACTTCTTCCCCTTGATATCAAGTTTGAGGCAAAGAAAGCCATTAAGTCCCAGGCAATAGCAGATTTCCTCGCCGAGTGGATTGAACAACAGCAGCCGACTGAAGTTCACTCGGAGCATTGGACCATGTTCTTTGATGGCTCTAAGATGTTGAATGGTTCCGGTGCTGGGGTTGTCCTGGTTTCCCCCAGAGGAGATAAGCTCAGATATGTGCTCCAGATTCACTTTGATTCCTCCAACAATGAGGCAGAATATGAGGCCCTCTTATATGGGTTGCGCATGGCCATTTCACTCGGCGTCCGTCGCCTGATGGTCTATGGCGACTCGGATTTAGTGGTCAACCAGGTGATGAAAGAGTGGGACGTGAGAAGCCCAGCCATGACTGGATACTGCAGAGCAGTGAGGAAGCTGGAAAAGAAGTTCGAGGGGTTGGAGCTCCATCATATACCCCGACTGAAAAATCAAGCAGCTGATGATCTAGCAAAGATAGGTTCCAAGAGAGAAGCCATTCCGAGTGGTGTGTTCTTGGAGCATATACACACTCCGTCAGTCAAAGAAGATCCTTTCACTGAAGAAACTCCACAGCCCAAGAGTGCCACAGATCCGACTGAGATTGAGGTCCCAGCGGTGGTCGACTTGATCATGGAGGTCTTGGTGGTCATTCCCGACTGGACAGTTCCGTATGTCGCGTATATCCTGAGAAAAGAGCTTCCGGAGGATGAGGAAGAGGCTCGACAGATCGTCCATCGATCTAAGGCCTTTACCGTAATCAAAGGACAATTATACAGAGAAAGCGCGACTGGAGTTGGTCAGAAGTGCATAACACCAGAAGAAGGTCGACTCATCCTCAATGATATCCACTCGGGAACCTGTGGTCATCATGCGTCCTCTCGGACCATCGTGGCTAAAGCATACCGAGCCGGATTTTACTGGCCAAAGGCGAATGAGATGGAAAAAGAGATAGTGGATAAGTGCGAGGGATGTCAGTTCTACTCGAATATGTCGCACAAGCCTGCGTCGGCTCTGAAGACCATCCCACTCGTCTGGCCTTTCGCAGTATGGGGACTGGACATGGTCGGTCCTTTGAGAACAGGACGAAGTGGCTTCACGCATGTACTGGTGGCAGTCGACAAGTTCACCAAGTGGATCGAGGCTAAACCAATCAAGAACCTTGACACCGGTACTGCTGTTAGCTTCATCAGGGAACTAATATTCAGATATGGAGTCCTGCACAGCATCATTACGGATAATGGGTCGAACTTTGACTCGGAGGAATTCAGAGATTTCTGCAACTCCCAAGGCACACGGGTCGACTACGCTTCAGTCGCCCATCCGCAGTCGAATGGACAAGCAGAGCGAGCTAATGGACTGATTCTTAAGGGATTGAAGCCCCGACTGATGCGTGATCTCAAACACGCGGCTGGAGCTTGGGTCGACAAACTTCCCTCAGTGCTTTGGGGGCTGTGGACCACACCTAATCGGTCGACCGGAAGAACTCCATTCTTCTTGGTCTACGGAGCTGAAGCAGTCTTGCCGAGTGATCTTCTCCACAATGCTCCTCGAGTTGAAATCTACAACGAAGCAGAGGCTGAACAAGCGCGGCAGGACGCAGTTGACCTTTTAGAGGAAGAAAGGGAGATGGCTCTGATCCGGTCGACCATCTACCAACAAGATTTGCGTCGTTTCCACGCCAAAAATGTGAGAGGTCGAGCCTTCCAGGAAGGAGATTTAGTTCTCCGAGTGGATCAGCACAAACCACACAAGCTTGCTCCTTCTTGGGAAGGTCCCTTCATCGTCACCAAGGTTCTCCACAACGGGGCGTACCGTCTTTACAACGTCGAGCATAATATCGACGAGCCCCGAGCTTGGAACGCGGAACTACTCCGCCCATTTTATACTTAAGTTTTATCACTCGGATGAGTTGCAATAAAGTACTTCTGTAGTTCATGGACCTCAAAATAATAGTGTCATAGTTCCTCCATAATTTCTGTCACTTTTTATTTTTGTCCAATAAAATTCCCCCTCAGTGGGTGACTTAGCCGCGAATCCGTTTCGCCTAAGTTTGTAAAAATCCTACCGAGTGGTGAGCCAGACTCCCACTCGGAGGCTTAGCCGCGAATCCGTTTCGCCTAAGTTTGTAAAAATCCTACCGAGTGGTGAGCCAGACTCCCACTCGGAGGCTTAGCTACGAATCCGTTTCGCCTAAGTTATCAAAATCCTACCGAGTGGTAAGCCAGACTTCCACTCGGAGGCTTAGCTGCAGTCCAAGGACTCGCCTAAGTTTGTCAAAATCCTACCGAGTGAAGAGCAAGCCTCTCACTCGGAGGCTTAGCTGCAGTCCAAGCACTCGCCTAAGTTACAAAAATCCTACCGAGTGAAGAGCAACCCTCTCACTCGGAGGCTTAGCTGCAGTCCAAGCACTCGCCTAAGTTACAAAAATCCTACCGAG
>NC_057797.1:115888304-115895174 GCF_018294505.1 Triticum aestivum | reverse complement strand
GCTCCGGTCACGCGGCGGGGCGGAGGCGGGCTCTGGTGGCGCCGCGGAGGCGGATGACGCGCGACGAGGGATGGGGCGTGGAAGTCGGCAGGGGCGACGGGGGATGGGGCAGGGGCTGGTGGCACCGGGGGCTGAGAGGAAGCAGCCGGGGCAGGGGCCGTCGGCGCTGGGGGTTGAGAGGAAAGTGCCGGGGTCAGTGGGCTAGGTGGTGGCCGGCGGACGAGGTGGTGTCGGGGCGCCGACTTGCTGTGGATCGAGAGCAGAGAGAAGGAAGAGAGATCATGGTGAGGGTGGGTGCGGGAGGATAAGGGAGGGAGAGATCGTGGTGGGTGGGTGCGGGAGAATAAGAGAGAGAGAGAGAGGTGGGGCGTGGCGTGGGGCGCTATAGGGAGCCGGGGATGAGTGGAGTGGATCATGCCATGTCATCGATCCATGTGATCAATCCGTGTCTTGTGTTTTTTCTTTGCCGTCTGAAAAAAAACATAGACGGGAAAGAGCCCAGTTTGCCGTCTGCTAATAAAAACGAAGACGACAAAGATTCTTTGCCGTCTGTGAAAACAAAAACTGACGGCAAAGATCCTTTGCCGTCTGTGATTTATTTCGCAGATGGCAAAGTGCTCTCTTTGCCGTCTGTGTTTTTTTCGCAGACGGCAAATTATATTTCACCGTCAATTTTTCTTTGCCTTCTGGTGATGACAACAAATCTTTCTTTGTCGTCTTGCCCGACGAAAAGATGGCGGCAAAGACATCCCCTGACGGCAAATTAGCTGTTTCCCGTAGTGCGAGGGTCATCTTTTATTTTAAACTCCCGGGCCAGTGCTCCTCTGAGTGTTGATCCAAAGCAGAGCCACTTGCAGCGCCACCTCGGGGAAACTTGAGGGTTAGTTTTAGTTGTATGTAGTGTTCATCCGGTGTGCCCTGAGAACGAGATATGTGCAGCTCCTATCGGGATTTGTCGGCACAACGGGTGGTCTTGCTGGACTTGTTTTACCATTGTCGAGATGTCTTGTAACCGGGATTCCGAGTCTGATCGGATTGTCTTGGGAGAAGGAATATCCTTCGTTGACCGTGAGAGCTTCTGATGGGCTAAGTTGGGACACCCCTGCGGGGATTTGAACTTTCGAAAGCCATGCCCGCGGTTATGGGTAGATGGGAATTTGTTAATGTTCGGTTGTAGATAACCTTAAACTTAACTTAATTAAAATGAATCAACAGAGTGTGTGGCCGTGATGGTCTTTTTTCGGCGGAGTCCGAGAAGAGAACACGGTCTCGTGTTATGCTTGAACGTAGGGTGTTCTAGGATCACTTCTTGATCATAGTTTATCAATCGTGCCTTTGCCCTCTCTTCCCGCTCTCTTTTGCGTATGTTAGCCACCATATATGCTAGTGCTTGCTGCAGCTCCACCTCATACCTTTTACCCTTGCTATTAGCTTAAATAGTCTTGATCGCGAGGGTGTGAGATTGTTGAGTCCCCGTGACTCACAGATTACTTCCAAAACCAGATGCAGGGACCGATGATACTTCTCTAGGAGATTCGACTGAGCTCAAGTGGGAGTTCAATGAGGACTCAGGATGATACTACGTTTCCTTTCTAGGCGATCAGTAGAGGTGCCCAGTTGGGGCGATCGGGGACTTTGTTGCATTTGGAGTTGTTCTTATTTTGGTTCCGTAGTCGGACCTTGATTGTACCTGGATGAATGTAATGATATTTATGCTATTGTGTGACGTGGCGAGTGTAAGCCAACTATGTACCTCTTTTCCTTATTCATTACATGGGTTGTGTGAAGATTACCCCACTTGCGACATTGCTTACAATGCGGTTATGCCTCTAAGTCATGCTTCGACACGTGGGAGATATAGCCGCATCGTGGGTGTTACAAGTTGGTATCAGAGCCTTCCCCGACTTAGGAGCCCCCTGCTTGATCGAATCGCTGGCGTTGTTGAGTCTAGAAAAATGTTTTGAGTCTTATAGGATTATATATATCGGAGAGTAGGATTCTTTTTACTCCTCAGTCCCTTCGTCGCTGTGGTGAGGCATCCTGATGTAGAGTTTTGACTCTTCTCTTCTCAAATTTTCATGAATTTTTTTAGGATCACACGGGTATCTTGGAATCATTCTGATGGTTTTGTGATGAGGACATTGTTCTTGGTGCCTCCTGACATTTAGGGGTTGTGGCAGTGTCCCGGGGAGTTGAGCTCCGAGGTGTTGTCGTCACAATTTTATCGTTGCAATTCTGGAATACCTGAGTTTCGCCGACATCGAAAATCTCTTTTATGCAGTTGTTGGTGAGATAACCTCGATGCCACCCAGTACTGGGGCGGGAGTTCGGGAGTATCGCCATAACTCGTATACCGGATGCTTTTCGAAGGTTGAGGTAAATGATTTACGAAGGTTTCTTGGTTATGTGTTGAAGGATGGATACAGCTGGATGTAGGATTTGCTAGCTTTGGGTGAGATATTATGCTTCCCCTGTATCCCCAACACCTGATTGCATAACCGGAAAGGTTCAGGAGTTTCATAGGTGGGAATTCTTGTAGCTCTAGTATTTCTTCCGCGGATATTTGGTTTGTGATTGGGTAATCCTTACCAAGTATTTGTTCATATCCGTACCTTGTTGTTTTATTCTTCTACCTCTATCTAAGTGGCTTCTCAATTTATGGAAGTGTGACCATTTCAATTGGAATTCATTCGTTCATTTTGTTTGGATGTTAAGACTATATGTTGCAATTTCGATCCATTTGATTCAGCTTGAATATGTGTCTGTCAAGATGCTAACGGATGTCACCCTCTTCAGGATGGCTCCTCCAACGCGTCAGAATCCTGATCCGCCACCACCACCTCCACCTCCGGAGGCATGGCAAGCTGTGATGGCCGCTACCAATGCAAACAAGCAGATGCTTATGCAACTCTTGCAAGAGCGCAACCAAGGAAATCAAGGCCATGGCAACTTTCAGAATCAGTTTGCTACACTCAACCAGTTCCTCGCAAACTAGCCAAAGACCTTCAGCAATTGTGTCGAGGCAACAGACACTGATGATTGGCTCGTGGATATATGCAAGCATTTCGAGTGCAGCAATGTCAGGCCTGAGGACTTTGTCAAGTTTGCCTCATCCCAACTCAAAGACCAAGCTGCAGAGTGGTATCAGCAGTACAAAGATTCCAGAGGAGGTCGTGTGATTACCTGGGATGAATTCCATCAAGACTTCAAAGCTCACCACATTCCTCAGAGTGTTGTTGAGAGCAAGCGTGAGGAGTTCCGCAATCTGAAGCAAGGCAGTTTGTCTGTTTACCAGTATAACATCATGTTCCAGAAGCTCGCTCGTTTCTCTAAGCAAGACGTCCCTGACGAAATGAGCATGATTTATCAGTTCAGAGGTGGCCTCAGAGAAGATCTCCATCTAGCTCTCGTGCTTTTTGAGCCGCAGAAGTACAATGAGTTTTACAACATGGCACTGAAACAAGAGACTGCTCAGCTCAAGTGCGATGCTTCCAAGAAGCGAGTCAGGGATGCAACAACTTCTTCCTCAACTCTGGTGGTAACTAAGCAGCAAAAGTATTTGTTGCCTCTTCCTCCGTTCTGTCAGCCTTATCAGCAGAAGAGCAAAGGTCGCAATGGATCTTCCCACCCACCCAACCCAGGCTTTCAAAACAAGACTTCATCTCATGCTCCAAGATCAAGTGCTCCGTATAACCGTCCGCTCTCGGAGGTCACGTGCAACAAGTGTCAGTAGAAGGGTCACTATGCCAACAAATGCTTCAATCAGAGGCGTCTTCCTCCTCCTCCTCCTCCTGTGAGATCCGCCAGCACCACAGTGGTCAAGCATAATCCCAAGCACACCAAGGTCAACATGATGAACGCAGCTCAGGCAGAGGACTCACCAGAAGTTATCATGGGTAACCTTCCTGTTAACGATGTTCCTACAAAAATTCTTTTTGACACTGGTGCATCGCTTTCTTTTATTTCAAGACCATTTGTTGCAAAACATGAATTTGTGACCAAAAAGATTCATTTCCCGTTGAAGATTGTGTCCCCGAGCAAGCAAATGACATCTAACAATTGCGTCCCGGATGTTACTATCACGTTGGGCGAATATAAGTTTCTGTCCTCTCCAATGGTCCTTGGTAACTCGGATATTGATCTTATTCTCGGAATGGACTGGCTTTCTAAGCACAAGGCTCAGCTTGATTGTGCTGCCAGGCAGATTCAATTGACACATTCGTCTGAGGATGTAATCGTCTTTGCCGCTCGTGATGATACCATTCGACTGTTTTCTCTCAATGAGAACGGTGAGTTGGATGCCATTTCTCAGATTCCAGTCGTTTGCGAATATCAAGACGTCTTTCCAGAAGAGCTTCCAGGAATACCTCCGCACCAGCCAGTTCATTCGTCATCGATCTTGAGCCTGGCACGGAACCTGTTTGCAAACGTCCTTACAAGCTTGGACCTGAAGAGTTGAAGGAGCTGAAGAAGCAACTCAATATTCAAGAGCGTATGGGTCTCATCCGACCAAGTTCTTCTCCTTGGGGTTGTGGTGCTCTTTTTGTCAAGAGGAAGGATGGAACGAATCGACTCTGTGTCGACTACCGTCCATTGAACAAGAAGACCATAAAGAACAAGTACCCACTTCCCAACATCAATGAGCTTTTCAACAACTCAAAGGTGCTCAAGTATTCTCCAAGCTTGATCTCCGTATGGGCTATCATCAGATTCACATTCGTGAAGAAGATATCCCCAAGACAACATTCAGAACAAGCTATGGTTCATATGAATACACTGTCATGTCTTTCGGCCTTGTCAATGCTCATCCAACATTCTCTTTCATGATGAACTTCATCTTCAACGCCTACACAAATGACTTCGTCTTGGTCTACCTCGATGACATTTTGGTCTTTTCCAAGAACAAGGAGGATCATGCCAAGCACTTGAGATTGGTTCTGGACAAACTCAGAGAACGTCAGTTCTATGCGAAGTTTTCAAAGTGCGAGTTTTGGCTCAATGAGGTTCTCTACCTTGGGCATATGATCTTTGCCAAGGGCATAGCTGTTAATCCTAAGAAGGTGTCTGCAATTGTGAATTGGGAACCACCTCAGAACATGAAGCAACTCCACAGCTTCCTTGGGCTCGCAAGCTATTGTCAAAGGTTCATTGAGAACTTCTCAAAGATCGCGAAGCCTCTTTCCAACCTCCTCCAGAAGCATGTGAAGTATGTCTGGTCTCTTGAATGTGACATCGCTTTCAACACCCTGAAAGAGAAGTTAGTCAATGCTCCAGTTCTGACTCCTCCTGATGAATCCAAACCGTTTGAGGTCTTCTGTGATGCTTCCCTTCAAGGTCTCGATGCAGTGTTGATGCAAGAGAAGAAAGTTTTGGCCTATACCTCTCGCCAGTTGAAGCCCAACGAAAAGAAATACCCCACTCATGACCTCGAGTTGGCAGCAGTTGTCCATGCTCTTTTAATGTGGAGACATCTCTTGCTGGGAAGGAAAGTGGACATCTTCACTGATCACAAGAGTCTCAAGTACATCTTCACTCAGCCAAACCTCAACCTCAGGCAGACTCGTTGGGTCGAAATGATTCAAGAGTATAATCCGAGTATTGAATATACTCCAGGCAAGGCCAATGCAATTACTGATGCATTGAGCAGGAAGGCTTACTGCAACAGTTTGATTATCAAGCCTTACCAACCAGAGCTTTGTGAAGCTTTCCGCAAACTCATTCTCCAAGCTGTTCCTCAAGGATTCCTTGCCAACCTCCAAGTCTCTCCTACTTTGGAAGATCAGATTCACGAGGCTCAACTTCTTGATGCTATGGTGAAGAAGGTGAAGATTGGGATTGCCAAGAGTTAACCCAAGTACAAGTGCTATCGTCTTGATGACAAGGACACTCTATTCTTCGAGGATCGCATTGTTGTTCCTAAGGGTGACCTTCGTAAAGTCATTATGAACGAGGCTCACAATTCACTCCTCTCTATTCAGCCTGGAAGTACAAAGATGTACCAGGACCTCAAGCATTCGTATTGGTGGACTCGAATGAAGCGCGAGATTGCTCAGTTCGTGAACGAATGTGATGTCTGCAGAAGAGTGAAAGCAGAACACCAACGACCAGCTGGTCTCCTCCAACCTCTTTCCATTCCAGAATGAAAGTTTGACCATATTGAGATGGACTTCGTGACTGGATTTCCAAAGTCCAAGCGTGGCAATGATGCTATCTTCGTTGTCATCGACAAGCTAGCTCACTAACGTGGCTCATTTCCTTCCTATCAAAGAATCTATCACAGCAACTCAGTTGGCAAAGCTATATACCTCCAGGATTGTCTCTTTGCACGGCATTCCGTAGTTGATATCTTCAGATCGTGGTAGTATCACTACAAAAAAAAGACACATCCGTGACATTTTGGGCCGAACGAAATTTTTTTCTGTCATACATATGACACTTCTATGATGATAATTGTGACAAAACCCGGTATCATCATAGATGTGGTGGGCTCCTACTTCTATGACAAAAAATCATGACAGAAAATGGGCTTTTCTTCCTGGGCGGGCCGGAGACGCAGCTCCATGACATTCTTTGGGCCATCCATGATGGAAAAAACCATGGTAGAAGTGAGGGGGAGGAAAATTTCTGGGAGTTCCCGGTTACGGTGGGAGGTCGGGGGCCGAGCGATGCGCGTTTCTCTCGTACACGTACGCGCGTGTGTGCGAGGCGTTGGCTCTAACTAAACCCGAGCGAGGCGTTGGGCTCTAACCGAACCCGAGCGATTGCACTGGAGGCTACGCGTTACTGAACCCGTGCGATCGTTCGATGGTTTTTAACTGTACCCGATCGAGCGATTCCTTGGCTACTGCTGCTAACTGAAGCCGATCGATG
>NC_057797.1:115887892-115888174 GCF_018294505.1 Triticum aestivum | reverse complement strand
GATGGAGGGGTGCCCGTGGAGGGGTGGTTGAACAGGACCCCGTGGTGTGGAGGGCTGGATGAACAGTAGACGGTGGAGGGGTGCCCGTGGAGGGGTGGTTGAACAGTAGCCGGTGGAGTAGCGCGCGGTGGAGGCTGGATGAACACGAGCCCATGGAGGCTGGAGGAGGTCGACAGTAGCCCGTGGAGGCTAGAGGAGGTCGACGGTGGAGATGAACAATATCCCGTGGAGTCCCATTTTGCGGTACGCCATACCCCTCCCGATGAACATGACCCCCGTTTC
>NC_057797.1:115781082-115887290 GCF_018294505.1 Triticum aestivum | reverse complement strand
CGATCAACAGGACCCCCGTTTCGACCGTAGGAGGTCCGTTTCCTCCGTTTTGTGGTACGCCACACCCCTCCCGATCAACAGGACCCCCGTTTAGACCGTAGGAGGTCCATTTCCTCCGTTTTGCGGTATGCCACACTCCTCCCGATCAACAGGACCCCCGTTTCGACCGTAGGAGGTCCGTTTCCTCCGTTGTGCGGTACGCCAGGCCTCGTTTCCATCGCCTCTTCCGTCCAAGCCCTCCCGATGAACACGACCACGCATTCCGTTTCGACCCATGAACACGACGACGACGGTGTTTCTCCGTTCCGACCCAGCCATGTACACGAGCCCTCGCCGTACGTATGCGCGAGTAGGCGTTCGAGACCCCGCTCGTATGTACACATACGTGGCCATATTTTCTTTCTTGCATCCTGTCCACCTCTACTACGACACATGCGCGCCTCTACATCCACCAGTATATATGTACGTACACGTTCGCGACTAGAATGACAACGCTACATACGCTTCGACCAGGTGGGTCCCGACTGTCAGGCACTTCCTTGCCTGCGAAGATGTAGCTGGTGGGTCCTAGCAGTCAGGGGAGCGAAATATGGTGGCCCGTCTGGTGGGTCCCCGCTGTCAGGTGGAGGAATAATTATTTTGCACGTAATAAGGAGGCACTTCCTTGCTGCGGCCATGGACCCAACTGTCAGCCTCTCCACGTACAGTCCACGTCCGATGGAAGTCGTTCCTTGACCACGTTGACCACACCGCCCGAGAGCACCAGGGCGGTGGACGACGACGAAGCCTAGGAAGGGGATGACGTGGAGCCGGGGAAGACGCGACAGTGGATGCCCACGCGTAGAGGAGTACGCGGGTTCACTGGTTCGCTGCGGTGTGAGGCTGCCGTCGCCGCAGAATAACAGGGGGTGTGGGTGAGTAGAAGTATGGCCTGGCCAGTGGTGGGAGTAGTAGGGGGTGGTGAGGTCTCCGCCGCATCGCAGCAGGCCACGGGAGGCAGGAGCACGAGGCCATACCGGCGCTGGTTTAGGCGGATGGAGCAAGAAGACCAGAGGTTGAAGAAGCACTACAGCCGTTGGATGGACATCATACGGTCACTGGAGCTAGAATCGTGCATATTGACTAAGTTGACAAAGCCCTCCGTCCCCGTCAACTTAGTAGGCCAACAAGTCAGCCTCCCAGCAAGGTGGGTCCCAGCTAGCCTGGGGAGTATTCATTTTTTTGTGCGTAATAAGGAGGCACTTCGGTGGGTCCGAGTTGACAACGGGGGAACGTTTTTTCGTGAAATACGGTGGCCCGTCCGGTGGGTCCCAGCAGTCAGGGGGAAACGATTTTTTTGCAAAATACTGGTGGCCCGTCCGGTGGGTCCCTGCTGTCAGGTGGAGGAATAATTATTTTCCGCGTAATAAGGAGGCACTTCCTTGCGGCTGCCGTGGACCCAGCTGTCAGCCTCTCCATGTACAGTATTCTTCCGATGGAATTTGGTCGTTGACCACATTGACCACGGCGCGCCGACAGCACCACGGCGGTGGACGACGGCGAGGCCTAGTGTAAGTGCATCTAGTGCCACCCCTAGTTGGTTTTGGAGTATTGACAACAAACCTAGTTGAGGGACTAATGTGTTTGTGAGAATTGCAGGATAACACAGGTAGAAGTCCCTCATTGATTCGGTTTTACTACCAGAGATGACCCCTAAAAATGTATGAAGACATTGAAGTCAAAGGTGGTATATGAAGATATTCACATTGAAGACTATGACAAAAGAAGACACGATATGAAGACTATGGAGCTCGAAGACTAAGATCTTTCATAGTTCTTTTTCTTGGTGGATGTTAATCGTCTTCGAAATCTTGCCACCAAGAATGCTTTCGTTACTCATGAAACCTGTCGTCGTACATGGAAAGGGCTATCAATGATGTGTACTAAAGCTGAACTTGAAGAGGATGGCTTCACTGAGCGATTCAAGTTTGACACCACACCTCCTAGAAGGGCTGTGATGCGAAGCACACCATCACTTGAAGACTCTGAGTTTTCTTCATCTGTTGCAACAGTCACTACCAGAATCATTGATGAAGAAGACGATGCTACCTCACCGCCACCTGCTTCAGCACCTCCAAGCTCTTCTGCACCGCCAAACACCTCCAACGACCCTGCTGCTCCTGGGAACGAGTAGACACTCTATGTCTTCAAACCTTTTTGGTCCTTGCTGACAAAAGGGGGAGAAGCATATGGGTTGATAGTCTTCAAGCGGGTCCATATGGGCGGGTGCTTTATGTTTTGTTATATTTTGCTTTGTGCTTACAACTCTTGTTTTACATTTGGTTCTTATGAGTTGTAGCACTTAAACCAGATGGTCGTCTGCTACTTGTATGCACATCTTCAGGGGGAGCCCTTGCAACTTATGAAGACAATTCCTTATCCTTTACAATTTCACAGACTATATTCCCCGTTGAAAACTTCAACTAGTTTGTCATCAATCACAAAAAAGGGGGAGATTGTAAGTGCATCTAGTGCCACCCCTAGTTGGTTTTGGAGTATTGACGACAAACCTAGTTGAGGGACTAATGTGTTTGTGAGAATTGCAGGATAACACAGGTAGAAGTCCCTCATTGATTCGGTTTTACTACCAGAGATGACCCCTAAAAATGTATGAAGACATTGAAGTCAAAGGTGGTATATGAAGATATTCATATTGAAGACTATGACAAAAGAAGACACGATATGAAGCCTATGGAGCTCGAAGACTTAGATCTTTCATAGTTCTTTTTCTTTTGTGTTGAGTCATAGGAACCACCGTACTGTTAAGTGGGGTCCAGGAGAACCAGTCAGAATGACTGAAGTGAAGCCTAAACCAAAAACCTATGTCTTCGAGTGAAGACAATGAGAGCGAATCTTGTCCAGAGCCGGACAAGTCAGCTTTGCTTGTAGCCCAAGTAAAGTTGCCAAGAGAGTTTGAAATCTGACCGTTGAGACACGTGTCAGTTCCTTAGTGACCCAGGGTCATTTCGGACAAATCAAGTCAGGTTGCCAAGTGGCTATAAATAGCCCACCCCTACAACCATAAATGGTTGGCTGCTCAGATTTTAGTGCACGGCTTTTGTCGTTTGAGAGCAACCCACCTCGAAGCCTTTGAGAGAAAATTCCTAGCGAGGAGAAAAGCCCTAACCACCCAGAGCCAGAGAACATTGGGCATCACTTCAGTCTTCTTGTCTGTGTGATCTGAAGACTTATTACACTTGAGGACTGTGCATCCCCAGACGGTTAGGCGTCGCGTTCAGAGCATCCAAGAGACATTGTGGATTGCCAGTGAACAAAGTCTGTGATGGTTTGGGAGTCTACCTTGAAGACTTACCAGAGTGATTGGGCAAGGACTAAGTGACCTTAGCTCAAGGAGAATTCGGTGAGGACTTGGTGTCCTCAGCTGCGTGTTCAGGACTGGGTGTCCGGGACTGCGTGTCCTAAGGTTTAAATACCTAGCCGCTCCAACCAGATGTACAGTTGTCACAGCAACTGGAACTGGTCCAACACATCATTGTCTTCAACGAGTCACTGGTTTCATCTTCACTTCATTTTACTTACTGTTACTCATTGTGAAGCCAGTGCATGCTTGCTATACCTTTTGTATTCACAACGTAACTGTATGATTTGTTTGGCTTCATAACTTCTTCCTACCTGATCCTTATTACACTGCAGCTACTTGTCATTGTGCTTTCACTCTATTGAATACCTGACCATGGCTTGCCTAGTGTAATCTAACTTCCGCTGCATAGTGATAGGCTTATCTCTACTGTTTGTCTTCATAACTTCCACGTTTTGAAGACTTTTATAAAAATCGCCTATTACCCCCCTCTAGTCGATATAACGCACTTTCAATTGGTATCAGAGCAAGGTGCTCCCTTGTTCTGTGTGATTCGGTTTAACCACCTAGAGTTTTAGCTATGTCGACTGCAGGGATAATCAAAGTCTCCGCTGCGTGCCCCGTCTTTGATGGAACTGAATATCCCTACTGGAAGAATAAGATGCGCATGCATCTTGAAGCCATTGACGTCGACCTATGGTATGTCATCGAGAATGGCGTTCCCAAGGCTGGAGAAGGTGTCACTGCTGCTGATGTTAAGAAGTTCACTCAACTGGACTCTACTGCCAAGGATATCATCTGCGGTCATCTGACCAAAGGACAGTATGGCTGTGTGAGTGCCTTAAAGACATCCAAGCTGGTCTGGGACTGGCTCTCCAAGGTCAATGAAGGCATCTCAACCCAGAGAGATCAAAGAATCAGTGTCCTTCGCAATCTCTTCAACCGCTTCAAGCGAAATGACAATGAGAATGTCTAGCACACATTTGATAGACTCACTGACATCACAAATGAGCTTCAAGCCCTCGGCGCAACTGAGATCACCAAACATGAAGTCTTCAAGACGCTGCTGAGATCACTTGATAGTTCGTTTGACATCCTAGCCCTGATGATTCAAGAACGTCCTGATTTCAATACACTCGATCCTTCTGACATACTTGAGAGGCTCAACACACATGAGTTTCAGCTTTCTGAGAAAAGAGATATCTACGGTCCAAACTATGGGCGAACTCGTGCCTTGAAGGCAAAAGCTGTTTCCTCATCTGGAGAAGAATCTGACAGCAGTTCTGATGATCCTGAAGACATTGGAAGGGAACTTGCAATGCTAGTGAAGAAGTTCCAAAAATTCACCAAGAAGAAAGGCTTCAGAAAATCTTCACGATCAAGCTCAAGGAATGATGAAGCTTCTGCTCATGACTACAAGAAGAAAACATGTCACAAGTGCAAGAAAACTGGACACTTCATCTCTGAGTGTCCACAGTGGGACAATGAGAACAGAAGGAAGAAGAAGAGCAAGGAATATGATTCTGACGACAAGAAGAATAAGAAATACTTAAAGTCTTCTTCCAAGTCTTCCTCAAAGTCTTCATCACACAAGAAGAGCTCATCTTGCAAGGCACGTGCGTTTGTTGGCAAGGAAATGGATTCAGAGGAGGAGTCCGCTTCTGAGGAGGCAGAGGTGGAGTCCGAGGAGGAGTCTGATTCTGGCATTGCGAGTCTGGCTACAGCATACGTCGCCAAGTCCATCTTCAACACTGAAGACAATGACTTCATCACCGACACCGATGCAAATGACAAGAATGACTCCACTCCTACCTACTGCTTCATGGCACGCGGTGCCAAGATAAACACACGCACTACTCGCTATCAAACATCTAGTGACGATGACTCTGACTGTGATTCAAAACCCAGCTACAAAACACTTGCTAAAATTGCAACTGAACAACAGAAAGCTATGGAACATATTGAAAAACTATTAGACAGAAGAGATGATCTATTGGGTGCTGAAATGACTCGATCTGAATCCTTAATTGAAGACATAAAAAATCTTCACATTAAGTATCAGGAACTTGAAGATCGTCTTGATACTCTCTCAACAACTCATGAAAAGCTTTCCTATGATTATCTTCAAAGGAAGCAAGAACTTGAGAAATTGAGAGCGGCTCATGAAGATCTTCAAAAGGAAAACGAGTCACTTCACGCCGAACAGATCAGTTCCGCTCAGGAAGGATTTGAACCACCATGTCTTAAATGCATTGAGCGTGATAATGCTACTTCTGTTGCTAAATGTTCCACTGCTACTGCTATTGCAATATCTTCAACTGTTGATGTGGTAACTAACCCCTTTGCTGAGGATACCACTGCTATTGCTGATGAGAATGCTAGGTTGAAGACATTGCTTGAAACAGGGATGTACAAAAGTCTTAAAGGACATCAGACATTGTGTGATGTCCTCAAGAAGAAGATTCTGAACCGAAACCCTAGGAAAGAGGGTGTTGGGTTCGTGAGGAAAATAAATGCAGATGGCTCTTACTAGAAACCTGAGCAGTACCGCAAAACCACATGGGTTGCTGCAAAGGAACCTTCAGCAGATCCATCCAATTTATCTGGCTTCACTTGTGCTAACCCCATTGTTATTGATGAATCCTTTGATGCAAACTATAAACTGTTTAAGAATCAGAATGGTGAAGTGTTTGCCAGGTACATTGGTACTAACTGCAGGAATGGACCGCCTATGAAGAAGATCTGGGTTCCGAAAAAGTGTCTGGAAAATCTTCCTGTGAATGTCTTCATGACACCTCACTTGAAGAAGACAAACCTCAGACCAAAGGCTTCATACAAACAGAGGACTCACCTGAGTCACACTAATGCAAATGTTTTGCAGGGAAACCATACTCAGGCATATGAATATGAGAGCGGTTCATCGAACCATCATGTTCATATGACCAAAAATTATTCTGCTTATTCCTATGAGTATTATTGTCCACCTGCAAGACTGTTTGCTAAGGCTTCATAGCCAAAATTCTCAGATGCTGCACTTAGACTTATTGCTTCTAAGCCACCCTTGAAGATGTGGGTGGTTAAGAAGGCTTAACTCTATTTTGCAGGAGGTCTCCAGCAGAAAACCAAAATCTTCTAACACTATTGCTGGGGACCTTAAAAATCTTGTAGGGCGCAAGATAAAATGCCCGAATGGCATCATTATGTACTTCATTCCTGAATCGCATGCTACTCTCCCTATTAGTCCTAATCTGGATCTAAGTTTTCATAACCCACTGGTTCGTCAAATGTTTTTGCTTCAAAATTCTCTTCGTGAAACCTATCCCCCTAACTGCACTGTAGGGTACGACACCAACGTCTTCAAAGTCTTCAGAATGGATTATTGACAGTGGGTGTACAAATCACATGACTGGCAAAAGAAGCCTTCTTATGGACTCAACCTTACGTCCATCCGACAAGAGCCACATCACATTTGTTGACACTGGTAAAAGTAAGGTATTGGGTCTAGGTAGAGTTGCAATCTCAAAGGATCAACACATGGATAAAGTCATGCTTGTTGAATCCCTTGGCTTCAACTTAATGTCTGTCTCAATGCTTTGCGATTTGAACATGATCGTAATGTTTGGAAAATATCGTTGCCTAGTACTAATGGAATCTGACAAGTCTCTAGTGTTTGAAGGGTATCGAAAACATGATCTGTACGTGGTAGATTTCTCAGCAGGGCCACAACTTGCAGTATGTCTTCTTGCAAAAGCTTCAGAATGCTGGCTTTGGCATCGGAGGCTTGGGCATGCTGGCATGAGGAACCTCCACACCCTTGCGAAGAAGAAGCATGTCATAGGCATCGAGGGCGTCAAGTTCAAGAAAGATCACTTTTGCGGTGCCTGTGAAGCAGGGAAGATGACAAGGGCAAAACATCCTTCGAAGACAATCATGACTACTACTCAACTCTTCGAACTGCTCCACATGGATCTTTTCGGCCCCACTCACTACTCAACTTTTACTACTACTGCTTGCCTCTATGGCTTAGTCATTGTTGATGATTACTCTAGATATACTTGGGTGCACATAATCCTTTACAAGACTGAAGTGCAGGATGTCTTCATACGCTTCGCCAATCGTGCTATGAACAATTTTGGCGCCAAGATAAAACACATCAGAAGTGACAATGGCACTGAATTCAAGAACACTGGCCTTGATACATATCTTGATACCTTGGGCATCACACATGAATTCTCAGCTCCGTACACGCCACAGCAGAATGGCGTCGTCGAACGCAAGAACAGAACACTCATTGAGATGGCCAAAACAATGCTAGATCAATACAAGACTCCAAGAAAATTCTGGACTGAAGCCATTGACACTGCATGCCATACAATCAATCGTGTTTATCTTCACAAGCTTCTGAACAAGACATCTTATGAACTCCTAACTGGCAAGAAGCCAAATGTCAGTTACTTCAGAGTATTTGGCGCAAGGTGCTGGATCAAGGACCCACACCACACCTCAAAGTTTGCACCAAAAGCACATGAGGGCTTTATGCTTGGATATGGAAAGGATTCGCACTCCTACAGAGTCTTTAATCTCTTTCATTACAAAGTGGTTGAAACAGTGGATGTGCGGTTCGATGAGACAAATGGTTCACAAAGAGAGCAACTGCCAAATGTGCTTGATGAGATTCCAGCTAGTGAATCAATCAAGCTAATGGGAACTGGAGAGATTATACCTTCTGAAGCTCATCCTGAAGAAGAACTTATCATCTCAGCACCTGATCAACATGAAGACAATGCTCAGCCTGAAGACATTCCTCCCAACAACAACACAGATTAGTAAGAGCAAAGTCTTCGCCCTGTACATCCTCGTGTTGCCAATGAAGTGCAGATTGACAGAATAATTGACAGCATCAATGCACCTGGTCCACTCACTCGTTCAAGGGCAACTCAGCTAGCAAATTTCTGTGGGCACTTCGCATTCGTCTCAATATCAGAACCCAAGAAAGTTGAAGTAGCCTTCATGGAACCTGAATGGATTCAAGCTATGCAAGAAGAGCTTCAACAGTTTGAGCTGAATAATGTATGGGACTGGTTAAGCGTCCTGATCCACGGAAGCACAACATAATAGGCACCAAATGGATATACCGCAACAAACAAGATGAGCATGGTCAAGTTGTCAGAAACAAAGCTCGTCTCGTTGCTCAAGGATATATTCAAGTGGAAGGCATTGACTTCGATGAAACGTTTGCTCCTGTGGCTAGGCTTGAAGCCATACGCATACTGCTGGCCTATGCAAATCATCATAACATACTTCTATATCAAATGGATGTGAAAAGTGCCTTTCTCAATGGCAAGATTGAAGAAGAAGTGTATGTTGCACAACCGCCTGGCTTTGAAAATCCAAAACATCCTGACATGGTATACAAGCTCAACAAGGCACTGTATGGCCTCAAACAAGCCCCTAGGGTCTGGTATGACACACTCAAATATTTCCTGAAGAGCAAAGGCTTCATACCTGGTTCCCTAGATCCCACTCTTTTCACAAAGACATATGATGGTGAACTGTTTGTGTGCCAAATATATGTGGATGACATTATCTTCGGCTGCACAAATCAGAAGTACAGTGAAGAGTTTGGATATATGATGTAAGAACAATATCAGATGTCCATGATGGGGGAGCTGAAGTTCTTCCTTGGTCTTCAAATACTACAACAACGCAATGGCATTTTCATATCTCAAGAGAAGTACCTCAAAGATTGCCTGAAGAAGTTCGGTATGCAAGACTGCAAGGGCTTCACAACACCAATGCCAGCCAAACATCATCTGGGTCCTGACGACAATGGTAAAGAGTTCGATCAAAAGGTATACCGCTCCATGATTGGTTCTTTACTTTATCTATGTGCATCTAGGCCAGATAATATGCTTAGTGTTTGCATGTGTGCTTGATTTCAAGCGGCACCAAAGGAGTCGCATCACTTAGCTGTGAAGCGAATTCTTCGATATTTGGCTCACACCCCAACTCTAGGATTATGGTATCCAAAGGGCTCAGAGTTTGATTTGGTTGGATTCTCGGATGCTGATTATGCTGGTGACAAAGTTGATCGCAAGTCTACATCAGGCACATGTCACTTTCTGGGACGATCACTTGTATGTTGGTCTTCAAAGAAGCAGAACTGTGTATCTCTCTCCACTGCTGAATCTGAATACATTGCTGCTGGATCTTGCTGCGCTCAGCTTCTATGGATGAAGCAAACACTCAAGGACTATGGAATTCATCTGAAGCAAGTGCCACTTTACTGTGACAATGAAAGCGCCATCAAGATTGCCAACAACCCAGTTCAGCACTCGAAGACAAAGCACATTGAAATTCGTCATCACTTTCTCAGAGATCATGTTGTGAAGGAAGACATTGATATCATACACGTCAACACTGAAGAGCAATTGGCAGATATCTTCACCAAGCCTTTGGATGAGAAGAGGTTTTGCAAGTTACGGTGTGAGCTAAATGTCCTGGAATCCTCAAATGTCCTTTGATCAGGCACACATCCTAACCCTTATGCATATTGATGACTTAGATGTGCAACACATGAAGTAAAGTATATCTTCAATCAATGAAGACATACATTCTAACTGTGAATACATTAATGTGGAATTTGACTTCGGAGCGCCACGATAATTGTGCGCCGTGTCTGGGTCTAATACTTCCTATACGGTGGGTAACGCCACCACCAAACGTTCTATTTTGAAGTGTTTCACTCATGGCGTTACCTTGCAATGTCTTCGCATTTGGTTTGGCTTCGAACTCAACATGTCTTCATAATTATCTTCACTATGTTGATTATATAGATATATATATATATATATATATATATATATATATATATACTAGTGTTCTGTCCTCTACAGCATTCACTTATAGCTATGTCTTCTTGTTTGAATCTTTTGAACTAAGTGAATGTGATCGGACCCCAAACTTCTCTATGCTTTCGATCTCAAACTCTATCTATCCAAGTCATATGCATTCTGTTGAAACTGTCGAATGTCTTCTCTGCGTCCTTGTCAGCAGAAGACACAAAGACAACATTTAAGTCTGTTTTCAATGCTCATTTATCCACGTGAAATCCGGAGAAGTAGGAACGACCACCCATCAATCCAGGCGTGCGTGGGACGTGGAGCTGCCCCCAAAATACCGCATGATGGCCACGTTCCTCAGATGCGAATCGCCAGGGGCACCTAAGTAATAGCGCAGTGCCACCCCTGCGACTATAAATTCACACTTACCGCAGTCATTATCTCCTTCTTCCACCCTCGCACGAACCCTAGCGCCACCGCTAGCTCTCGACGACGCCGGCGACGAAGCGCTTCGCTGCCGCAACCTCTCCGACGCCGTCTTCACGCCGATCGCGGACATCGTCCTCTCCGCCGTCGCCGTAGGTGTCTTCCGTCGCCAAGTTAGGGCACGGAGGATTGAACTGCTCGGCATCATCTCCCACTGCGTCTAGCAGTTCCAAGTGTGGTAAATAAAACTTCTTTTTACAGCCCCATTTGATCTTATAGTTCTGTCACTTTCTACCATAAGAAGTTTCTCTTCACACAAGTTAGATCTCTCAATCTGCATCTCATAACATGCCTAGTATATTCACTTGTGCTTCATGAAGTAGTTAGATTCCTCACTTGTACAGATCTGCGGGTTCGTACAAATCTGGAACCAACTTCTTATCTATGAGTGAATGTCTTCGCACGATGAGGTCAATGTCTTCTAAACTGATTAATCTTCAAAACCTTCTGAGAATGCATATGACCTCTTCCCCTTCCCTCGCACCTTAATGCTATCACAGGTACATGTCCGTGGGAGAATCCTTCGGTTCTCATAGTCTGCATTCATTTGCAGAATTCCTACAGCATCACATAAATTCTCCTGAAGCCAGTTCCTGTTGGTCCAGCAAAATAAAGCCTTTGAAGCCTTTGAAAGTTTTGAAGCCTTTCAAGTTAAAGTTTATGGCTTCAGAAGTAGTAGCAAGGAAGGGGGGCAGACAGCAACGTGAAGGAACTTCCAAAGATCTTCCTGAAGACCTGGCAGAAATGTATAAAATAGATCTTGAAGAGAATTATGGGCAGCGCAAGACCCGAATCCAATGGATTCGATGCTATTGGGCTGAACAATGGTTCAAATACCGCTTCACAACCCAAGAGTATGCTGAGAAAAGTGCCATCAAAAGACCATGGGGAGACATCCTATACAAGAACCTTGTACCCAGGTCCAGAGATGAAGCTATTGCCCAAAGCTTCTATCCATGCATGGTTCATGGGCCACAACCTGATGATGCACATCTGTCGTCACTACTCTGGTGTCGTGACGACAATCTATTTAAGCGCAACTTCCAGTTTGCCCAACAATCAGCGAAGCAGAAAAAGAAGAAGTTGGGGTTAGACTTCAACCCTGGTCCCTCCGCACCAAGGGCAGATGGCACTCGTGACGCAGAACCCAATATCATCGGTCTGTATGCCAACCTTGAGGGCCTCATCACCCGCATCTTAGTCCAAAGGACTGTCGTGAATGACCCTCCAGCTGACTCTGAGTCTGATGAAGCTCCTGCTGTACCGAAGCCAAAGCAGTCGAAGAATCCAAAAGCTTCAAAGCCGGCCCCTTCATCGAAAATCTCAAGGGCGAAGCCATTGGCAACTACACCTCCTGAAGACAGTGTGCAGTCTGAAGACGTATCCCGCGTCTCCGAGCCCCAGAAGGCCATGGTGCCTCATCCACACACCGGCAAAGATCTCACAGCTGCTGCCATTCTACGCAGCGAAGCCATTGATCTGTCAAGTGATGAAGATCTTGGAGATGACGCTCTAGAGCAGCTCATCAAGAGCAAAGAAGAAGCTGAAATCTTCAACAATTTGCCTCTCTTTGATGTCGCCATCATCCACAACTTCATCGACGAATGGTTTGCCACACCAAACATCAGCTTCGAAGATCTGCAGCTGCCTGTTGGCCTCAGCGTCGCCTTCCAAGGCGCAATGGCTTCAGAACTTGCCATTGCCCAGCACATTGTTGAACTGAAGCAGAAAAATGATCATGAAAAGGCTCAGTTCAAGAAGAATATGGCCAAGCTCAGCGTGCAAGAAGTGAAGAGCTTCAAGACCATGTTGCATGAGCTAAAGGAAAATTTTCTGAAGAAGCGTGCAGAAGCTCAGGGTTCACGTGAGTGGATGAAGTCTCTGGCTGAAAGATGTGTACAAGCCTACAATGAGGCTGAGAAGCGCAAGGCACTTGGGCGTCCTGGCATCGACCCCAAGATGGCCGCGAAGAAGAAGAAGAAGCCTGCTATGGCTGAACCAGAGGCACCTAGGCAAGAAGCAGTTCCGATTGTCTTCCCAACTGCAACGACTGGCTCGAAGCCAAAGAGCCGGTCAACAGCTTCAGAGCTCAAGAAGACAAGAACTGCTGAGGCTGAAGCCAGGAAGAGGAAAAGCTCTGAAGCCTCTCCTACTGCCCCCAGCAAGAAGAAGCGAAAGATCAAGACATACCAGCAGCCGACCCCATTGCTGCTGAAGACATTTGTCATCAGGACAATGTACAAGATGATGCAGCCCTTCCTTAGTATGAACAAAGCGAGCTCATCAGCATTGGTCGTCCTATGACGCCAATTGCACAAGATGCGTCATGGGCGGATCGCCCTCAAGAGGAAGAAGACAATGAGGCCCAGCCCACTCCAACCCCATAGGCGTCGTCTGCATTCCGTAGGCTTCGCAAAGGTCCAAGGCCTCAAGTCTATGCTGAAGACATTCCAGCTGCATCAGCCGCAGAAGACGCACCACAAGAGCCTACTCCTATGCTCCACCAAGAAGCAGTTCTCCAGGAGAACGTGCTTGTGACTGACCCTCCAGCTAGTCAAGCGGAGGCTGAAAATGTTGAGGCTGCCACAACCAACACTGAAGCCAATGTGGAGCCCTCCCCACCAAAAGCTTCAGCAGACAGCGAAGCTACTGATCCAGACACTTCTGTTCCTGAGTCTGTTGCAGGTCCTCAATTTGATTACCATGTTGAGCACATGCCTCATGTCCAGAAGCCAGTCCCAAGGCTGCCAAGGTTCCCAGGTCTTGCATCAGCACCTGGCTCCTTTGACATCAATCGCTTCAAGGCAGACAATACGTTCTTCAATAGCTCCAAGAACCCCTATTCAAGGGAAAGGATTTCATCAGATAGGTTCTGGAGCTATCCTCAGCGCAGCTACTATTCATGCATCCTATACAACCAAGGTCGCATCTTCCCGCACAAGCGCCTTGATGTTGAAGCCATTGCTGGTCTGCCCTGCTTAGAGGAAGCACTGGATTGCTTCAAGCAAGTGGGTCTGCTGCAGTTTATAACTGACGAAGAGCATTGGAATGAAGAGCTTCTGTTGCAATTCTATGCCACCCTACACATCAAAGGATACAACAGAGATCCGAAGACTTGGGCCCTGGAGTGGATGACTGGCAATGTCCATCACGAAGCCAATGCATTCGATATCCTTGAGCTCACCGGCCTGCCCACTCCTGGCGAACTCTTCGAGGAAGGCTGTCCACTACACACTGAAGCTCTTGAGAGCATATTCCAGAGGCCTGAACCAAATATGAGTCAGATGCTCTCCATGATGAAGCCATTGCCCCACGATGCTCCTTATCCATCAGAGTTCTTCGTTGAAGACTTTGAGTACCCGCCCAGGACCATCTATCATATTATCCGGCGGACTCTCTGGCCTATTAAAGGGCACTCTCCAACTGCCAAGATCGAGGGTGCAATGAAGACTCTAATATTCTGTATCCTTCATGGCAAATGCTTCAACACACATGATTTCTTCATACGCCAATTAGCTGCATCAGGCTCAGATCTGTTTGGTTTAAAGTACTATGCTCCTTGGGTAATGAGACTGATCAAGCTTCACTCTGCGATCTCATATCAGCCCTCAGCCCGCAACCATCGGATCTTCTTGCCAGATGTGGATACCTCTGCTGAAGCTATATATCCTGAGCCTGCCAAGCAACCTTTGAGTCTCCAGAATGCAGAACACCAGAGCTTCACTCAGAACGATGAAGGTGTTAAAGCCATCTCCAGGGTGTATCCTTTGGCTGGCACTACACGTGCACCACACCCTGCTTCAACTGAAGCCACTGACAGTGCAACTGCTTCAAGACCCAAGAAGCGCGATCGTGTTCTCAATAACCGAGAGCTTCTTGTGGCCCTTCATCAAAAACAAGATAGCATCATGACTGGCTAAAGCGTCAGATGAAAAGCCTCTTGGTGGATGTTAATCGTCTTTGAAATCTTGCCACCAAGAATGCTTTCGTTACTCATGAAACCTGTCGTCGTACATGGAAAGGGCTATCAATGATGTGTACTAAAGCTGAACTTGAAGAGGATGGCTTCACTGAGCGATTCAAGTTTGACACCACACCTCCTAGAAGGGCTATGATGCGAAGCACACCATCACTTGAAGACTCTGAATTTTCTTCATCTGTTGCAACAGTCACTACCAGAATCATTGATGAAGAAGACGATGCTACCTCACCGCCACCTGCTTCAGCACCTCCAAGCTCTTCTGCACCGCCAAACACCTCCAACGACCCTGCTGCTCCTGGGAACGAGTAGACACTCTATGTCTTCAAACCTTTTTGGTCCTTGCTGACAAAAGGGGGAGAAGCATATGGGTTGATAGTCTTCAAGCGGGTCCATATGGGCGGGTGCTTTATGTTTTGTTATATTTTGCTTTGTGCTTACAACTCTTGTTTTACATTTGGTTCTTATGAGTTGTAGCACTTAAACCAGATGGTCGTCTGCTACTTGTATGCACATCTTCAGGGGGAGCCCTTGCAACTTATGAAGACAATTCCTTATCCTTTACAATTTCACAGACTATATTCCCCGTTGAAAACTTCAACTAGTTTGTCATCAATCACAAAAAAGGGGGAGATTGTAAGTGCATCTAGTGCCACCCCTAGTTGGTTTTGGAGTATTGACGACAAACCTAGTTGAGGGACTAATGTGTTTGTGAGAATTGCAGGATAACACAGGTAGAAGTCCCTCATTGATTCGGTTTTACTACCAGAGATGACCCCTAAAAATGTATGAAGACATTGAAGTCAAAGGTGGTATATGAAGATATTCATATTGAAGACTATGACAAAAGAAGACACGATATGAAGCCTATGGAGCTCGAAGACTTAGATCTTTCATAGTTCTTTTTCTTTTGTGTTGAGTCATAGGAACCACCGTACTGTTAAGTGGGGTCCAGGAGAACCAGTCAGAATGACTGAAGTGATGCCGAAACCAAAAACCTATGTCTTCGAGTGAAGACAATGAGAGCGAATCTTGTCCAGAGCCGGACAAGTCAGCTTTGCTTGTAGCCCAAGTAAAGTTGCCAAGAGAGTTTGAAATCTGACAGTTGAGACACGTGTCAGTTCCTTAGTGGCCCAGGGTCATTTCGGACAAATCAAGTCGGGTTGCCAAGTGGCTATAAATAGCCCACCCCCTACAACCATAAATGGTTGGCTGCTCAGATTTTAGTGCACGGCTTTTGTCGTTTGAGAGCAACCCACCTCGAAGCCTTTGAGAGAAAATTCCTAGCGAGGAGAAAAGCCCTAACCACCCAGAGCCAGAGAACATTGGGCATCACTTAAGTCTTCTTGTCTGTGTGATCTGAAGACTTATTACACTTGAGGACTGTGCATCCCCAGACGGTTAGGCGTCGCGTTCAGAGCATCCAAGAGACATTGTGGATTGCCAGTGAACGAAGTCTGTGAAGGTTTGGGAGTCTACCTTGAAGACTTACCAGAGTGATTGGGCGAGGACTAAGTGACCTTAGCTCAAGGAGAATTCGGTGAGGACTTGGTGTCCTGAGTTGCGTGTTCAGGACTGGGTGTCCGGGACTGTGTGTCCTAAGGTTTAAATACCTAGCCGCTCCAACCAGACGTACAGTTGTCACAGCAACTGGAACTGGTCCAACACATCATTGTCTTCAACGAGTCACTGGTTTCATCTTCACTTCCTTTTACTTACTGTTACTCATTGTGAAGCTAGTGCATGCTTGCTATACCTTTTGTCTTCACAACGTAACTGTATGATTTGTTTGGCTTCATAACTTCTTCCTACCTGATCCTTATTACACTGCAGCTACTTGTCATTGTGCTTTCACTCTATTGAATACCTGACCATGGCTTGCCTAGTGTAATCTAACTTCCGCTGCATAGTGATAGGCTTATCTCTACTGTTTGTCTTCATAACTTCCACGTTTTGAAGACTTTCATAAAAATCGCCTATTCACCCCCCCTCTAGTCGATATAACGCACTTTCACCTAGGAAGGGGACGACATGGAGCCGGGGAAGACGCGGCAGTGGATGCCCACGCGAAGAGGAGTACGAGGGTTCACTGGTTCGGCTGCGCTGCCGTCGCCGCAGAATAACAGGGGGTGTGGGTGAGTGGAGTGGAGGGATGGCCTGGCCAGCGGTGGGAGTAGTATGGGGACGATAAGGCCTCTGCGGCAGCATAGCCGGCCATGGGAGGCCGGAGCAGGCGGCACGACCGACACTGGTTTGGGCCGCTGGAGCAAGAAGACCAGAGGTTGAAGAAGCACTACGGCCGTTGCATGGACATCGTACGGTCAATCGAGCTAGAATCGTGCATATTGACTAAGTTGACAAAGCCCTTCGTCCCCGTCAACTTAGTAGGCCCACTATACTGGGTCCCAGCTAGTAGGGGGAGTATTCATTTTTTTGTGCGTAATAAGGAGGCACTTCCTTGCGTGCGAAGATATAGCTGGTGGGTCCGAGCTGTCAGCGGAGGTAACGTTTTTTTCGCGAAATACAGAGGCCGTTTTGGTGAGTCCCAGATGTCAGGTGGAGGATATCATTATTTTGCGCGTAATAAGGAGGCATTTCCTTGCGTGCGGCCGTGGACCCAGCTGTCAGCCTCTCCACGTACAGTGCACTTCAGATGCATGTCGGTCGTTGACCACGTTGACCATGCCACGCCAAGAGCACGAGGGCGGTGGACGATGGCAAATCCTAGGAAGGGAACGACACGGAGGCAGGGAAGACTCGACCGTTGTTTTTGTTTCCCACGCGGAGGGGAGTACGATTGTACGAGGGTTTACTGGTTTGTCTGCCGTCGCCGGAGAATTACATCAGGTGTGGGTGAGTAGAGAGATGGCTAGGCCAACGATGGGAGTATGGTGGGGTGGTGAGGCCTGCGCGGTAGCACAGCCGGCCGCGCAGAGGAGGGAGCAGGCAGTCCCGCCGGCGCTTGTTTGAGCGGCTAGAGCAGGAAGAGCAGAGATTGAAGAAGCACGACGGTCGTTGGATGGACATCCAACAGTATACATGCCATCTGTGGAAAGCCTCAAATCTGTGGAAAACAGCGTACAACCCATCTGCCAATATTTCAAATAATTTATAGCCCATTTGCTAATTCTTACGGGTTTTTTGGAGCCCATATTCTTTATGTTAGCATTACAGCCCATATTGTGGCCATGGTTAAAAAATTATACGAAATTTTGCATATGTCAGTGCGGTGTGAACTGTTTTTAATCCAAAAATTTCGAGTCACATTCAAACTGATTTTAAAAATAAATGTATATCAATATAAAATCCAATAAATTGTCCACGCATAAAAATCAATGCAATTTAAAATCTCGAAATGAAAAAAAGATATTTGAAAATAATTGCCGGTTTGATGTGTTTTTAAAATGTACAGCCCATTTCTCATTACTGATAGGCCATTTTCTCGGCCAACCGAATGAAACTCTCCTCGTCTTGAAAGATTTGCAGCCCAACAGGCCTGATAAAGCGACTTACTTGACAAATCACAAAAAAACTGGGCTAGCCATTTTTAGAAAGAAAAAAAACTACTGGGCTGGTCTGTGGTAAACATAAAAGAAAAGGCTGTCTAGACATGCCAGAGTGTCCCGCACAGCCCAGTTGACACCCTGCTTCCGTCTCAAAAACAAATTAGATAAATGCCACTCCAATTATGGCGATTCATAAAAATGCCACTGCAATTTCCAAACTTTGAAAAATGCCACTGCAATTTTTGCAAACTTTGAAAAACGCCATTGCAGTTTGCAAACTTTGAAAAACGCCACTCCAGACTTTGAAAAATGCCACTAGAAATGGATTTTTTCAAAGTTTGGAAATTGCAGTGGCATTTCTCGGATACACCAGATTTGGAGTGGGTTTATCAAATTAACCCAAAACAAAAATAACTGGGCGAGCTGCTGGGTCCCTGGTGTCAGCCGCTCGTTGTGCAATTCTCTCGTTTATTGACTACGTTGACAATGGCATGGGACCCAGATGTCAGAAATCCATTAGGAGGAGCCATTTTTTCTATTGGCTTGAAATAAGGAGGCACTTGCTTGCGTACGAGCTTGTCAGTTTCTTCAGAGGTAGGCATTTTTATTCAAAAAACTGCCACTTCACATCTTGCGTCGCAAAAAAAACTGCTAGGAGCGCATTTGTAGGCTAGCTAGTGATCGATCAGTAACTTGTAAACACTGAGCGAACAGAAATAAGTAACTGTTAATGCATCTCAATGATTCACAGATCATATACAAATATGTAGCTCCAAAAGCAAAGATCAGCCACTTCGGATCTTGCGTCGCAGCTAAAACTAACTAGTACGATTCCCATACATAAGATCAACATGTTAATGCATCTCAATGACTCACATATCATATACAAATATGTAGCTCCAAAAGCAAAGATCTAGAAAAAACATATGTTCTTCCTACTAACATGGATGCTTCTATTGGCCAACATTCAGTACAGACTGAAAGACAAATTTGTTTGTGAAGTCTACAATTCCTCTTGCAAACATAAGTGGTTTCACCAACAGCTGGAACCATGAGAATGAACCAGACATGATGGAGGAACATCCACTGCAATATGATTTGGTCTTCCCTCGATCACAGGGCGAGACTATTTTTGGAATACAAACTTTAACTTAGGCAAAATGATGCCCATTGTATAATCAGACCAAAGCAATGAAGCACATAGTGTTGGCCAATAAATAGTACAATACTACTTTTCTGCAGTCCATGAAGTGACTATCCAATCTTTCTGTGTCTATTTTCAAATGGCACTGCATGCAGTGACTATACTATTCTCTTGCGCAGTTCAACCAAAATTGCGGGCACTTTGTTGGTTTGCCAAATAGCAACGGGCAGACATCTCTGTCTGCACAAATATCAAGCAGCTAGTAAACATATACCACACCTTGTATTTTCAGTTTAAACATGTCTCTTCCGCTTAGCATCTGTCATGTTCTGCACTGGACAATCTGATACAGTTATGTTTTTCCCTGGACAATTTCATACTGAATTGATTTGCTAGTTCAGAGCAGAAATATAGCGCCTATTCTTCATCAGACCAAGGATATCCATGTTCGCAGTGATGGAAGAGGTGAAATCGATACAACATAAATTGAGCATCCAATCATTGAATCCTGTCCTGCACCTCCAATGTAGGTCCACCCTGCCAATAAATTCACATGCAAACCACTAGTATTACTATCTAATGACAGTACAAAAAGAGTAGCAAGATATTAGCAAACCATGTACCTTCGTAATGAACAACTCATAGTGCCACCAATTGGATATAAAGGTTGGGAAAAAAACATGCTCCTAATGTTGAACCAGTTGGACTTTTTGTGCAGTTCCACTAAAATCGAGCATCCCTGTTTGCATAGATATTGAAAGTGTGATTACTCTAAAAGTGGCACTAGTTGAAGCATAGACTCACAAATATAAGCATTCCAATTTCTTAATGGGAAAAGGTAGCAAGGCTGTTTCTAACCACCTGTTAGAAGGAATAAATAAAGCAACAGCGGCTGATGTGAGGAAGGCATACATAGTTTTTTCTAGAAAAGTGAGCCATTCCTGACCTTTCCTCTTCTTTTAAGCAAATTTTGTGCAGTTCTACTAAAATAAAATGCCATCACCGCCTTGACAATTCAGTGACACTGTACAAAAGGAAATTACTTAACATTACATCATGATGTCAGCTATGTAGTCCACAGGCATTAGAGACAAACATACAGACCTCCTCAAGAGAATAGCCAGAGGAGGAGGTGCCCACTCTTGATCTTTCCTCTTGTCTTCATAATTGTCTGTGCAGTTTAACCAAAATAAAATGACATCAGCGCCTTGGCATTTTGGTGACACTGTACAAAAAAATTAACTTATCTCATGAAAGTGAGGTATGTAATCTATAAGCATTAACAGTGCAAAAATTTGACGGGAGTAACAAGTTTCATCGTTGGTATACTCGCTGTGCAACAGCATTAGAATGCCTTATAGATGAAAAATCTTTAATACATCCACAATCAACCGCTAACCCTGAAATAAACTAGTGACATTAAATGGCATTGCTTAAATTTATGGGTGGCATTAGACTGAGGGCGACATTAGTTAAATGTGGCATCACTTTAGCAGTAGCATTGCTTGACTTGACTGCTGGCGTTATACTAACAGCAAAAAAAGTGGCAATAAGAGCATGGGAGTCACCAGTACGATGTACCTCCATGGACGCAGAGTGTTGAGGGAGGTATGGTTGCCCAGAGCAACAAATATCCAGGCAGCATATGTGGATTACGGTCCCATTTTTGTTCTCTTTAGCCACCTTTTTCCTATGTGAGGACAACAAACTGATCGACCTGGTCATTCTCTATTGCGTTGTCATGCCTTTCTACCCTTCTTCAACCAAGAGACATGAGACTCGTTCCTTAGCTACTGATTTCCCCTTTTCAACCTAGATGCAGGTTCGATGCCTACTCTCTTGGATAATACAGTCTCCCTTCCTTTCCTTATTCAACCCAGGCATGGATTAGTCTGCATGAAGTAGGGTTTCCTTTAATAGTGCAAATTATGATTTTCGTCCGCGTGGACAGCAGAGTAGAGGATAGCAAATTGGTAAGATGGTGGAGTGGAAAAAGATCCACATGCAACAACGTAGCAGATGGGGCAATAGAACAAGGTTATGGCTCGGAAAGAGGTAGCATACCTGAGGGTCGGCGGGAAGTGGCTTCGCTCGTGGTCGTCGTCCTCCGCACACACTACGATAGCGAGCTTGGGGACGGAGGCCATCCCACACGGGCGCTAGGTCTGAGAGGACGGCCTTGTCGTCAGTGCGTGACCGCGCTCGCCGACGACGAGTGCGTCAACGCTGCACGTCCTTTTCTTCCCCGGCGGATCTGTGACCACCGGTGAGGAGGGAGAGAGGGGCCGTCTTTTTTAGATCTGGAGAGAGGGTGGTAGTGTGAGAAGCAAGTGGGCAGCCCTTAGCAAGAAAGCGCTGAAGCTCCAGCCTATATATATCTTTTTTATACTACTAGTATTAGAGGTGCGGTAGTGGTAGAGTAGTTTATATTTTCTCTGCGTACAGTACCAGTTAGTCGTGCTTCGAAACTGATCGGCACGCCATTAAAAAAATAAAGGTCGATAACTAATGCGGCACCTCGGGCCAACGCGGCCAGATCGCATTTTGCACGAGAAATTACACACCATGTTTCATTGACATGTGGTCCCGTTCCAACATATCAGTGAGACAACGGCGAGTAGTAGGAGTATTTCCGAACGGACGTGTAGGCCGGGGCGCCTCTTCGTGAACCGTGGCAAACTCGCAACCATCCACTGACTCTTCGCCTTTCCCTCTCGATTTGGAACTGCTGTCGCACGCTCTTCCTCTCCCTCCTCCATTTTCCTTCATCCCTTCACCCTTTCTTCTGCCATTGTTCGATCGTCTTCTCCATGGAGGGAACAGGCCGGAAACGACCTTGTTATTCTTGCCCCGATCTGAAAGATGACGTGGTGGAGGAACTCATTGATCGGTGCGACGTCATCACCTCGGCTAGCATGTCAGGTTCGTTCCAGCCCGTTCTCGACTCAACTAATAACATCAACTGCGATGGGAACTTGTGAATGTGTACACTCGTCACCGGGTTCCACTTCCAAAAATCTCAGCACACTACCCAGAGGTTGAGCACACCGGTAATGTCCGCACGTTCAAATATGATCATGGTGACTATCGTCTACGGAATATAGCAATTTGTCGAGTTCCCAACCGCTCTTGGAATTACAAAAACTATGATGTTGTTGCTATCTTCGACAAGCTTGTTGCCGTCCTTGATGGTTTCACTCGATGGATATTGCTCAAAAATCAGTTTTTGTACACGGATGAGTACTGTGATGCAATTGCATACGAGGGCCTTGTGTTTGCTGCCACCACTCGTGGCACTGTTTTTGCATGGCATCCTCGTTGTTTTGGTATGTTTGTCTTCCACCGTAATTATAATTGTTTCATCCACATGCATGCGGGTTAGCAAGTTTCCCTTTACTAATTAACCTTCTTCTTGTGTTTCCAAGGTCCTGTGAACATCCCACCACCTATACTTGAAGATTTTTATAACCAAGGGGGAGATGACGATGGCGATGATCACGAGCATGAGGACGAGCAGCGCCGATATACTTTGTGGCGCCTGGCAACTAATTCCGATGGATCACCTCTTCTTGTGTGTATACAGCCCACTGATGATGTTACTGCTAAGGAAGCAGGTGTAGTCTCCCATGGTCGCACTCTCTGGACCTATTCCAACACCCGTTGCATGGTATTCGGGATGGATACTAGGGTGCTAGCGCCAACTCCTTCTCCCTGGCACAGAATTGATAGTCTTGGAGAAAACTCGCTCTTCCTTGGACAAAACTATCCGATGATGGTGAAAGGCGATCCAACTGCTGTTGACACATTTATGAGAAGTAACTGTCTCTATACCTCGGACATTTAGGTGGTTCCCTACCCTAGTCCTGATATAGTAGGCCGCTTCAGCCTGGATGATCAGTCCTGCGTTGGTCTCCAGATCGACAACAGATGGCCCGTCCTAGAGAATCACTTGTGCTTCAAAGCAAGCGTTTCCAACGACGCGGAATGGTTGAGTTGAAGTTCATTTCATGGCTTGTTATTTGTTGTGTGGTGAAAACTTTAGTATTTATAATGTATCCTTGTTGTCAATGTGGGTTGATGACCTGTTGTACTTTGTAATAAAATGATATGCCTGTGATAAACTTACTAAATTTATGAATGGCTTTCGAGTCGCTTCTCTGAGTGAGTGGTGTGATGAGAAAAAAATATATTTTCCGAATACATAATTGTACGTGCATTGCAACAGGTTATCGGATGAGGCCAATCAACAATAGTAGTACACTATTTGTACAAGCTTCACATGCTTCGCGCGTCAGGTGAGTGTTTTTACTGTAGCCATATGTTAATGTGTTCGTTGTACGTAACCAGCACCTCGAATCCTCGATATACTAGTAGTATAGTATATAGTAGGAGTAAGTAGTAGGAGTAGTAGGGTGGCATGGGCCAGAACAAGCATTCATGTCTAGGAGTACGGCACACGCCACCACCACGACATCCATCTGACACCATATTATTTCTTGGAGTCCGTGCGAGAGCAATCTCTTCAACCTCGTCGTTTCTCTAACTTCAGCCATCACGCGGCGGGCGAGGTGGGGGTTTGCCGATAGTCGGTTTCCTTAACTATGGTCCCACTTGTAAGGCCAACTCCAACGCACGACCCCAAACGGACCTCCGTTTTGCACGAACTCCAACGATAATTTTGACTAGTCCTGTAGTAAGTTGGATTAGTGCCTTCTCGATGCATTCATTGTTGATCTGCGGAGGCTTGATCTTGCGTGCTTCTTTCTTCTTCGAGTGTAAAGAAGTAGACGTTGCTTCCTCGCATCTAGTCTCATGTATAGCCTCTATTCTATACTAGCTAAAAGTGATAGAACATCTACTAAATTGCGCTCTATCAATATATGGATGTACTCTTCTTCCCAATACAAAAACTTGCATCCATTCTACCCCCTCCGTTGCACAATACTACATGCCTTCTATTTGTCAAAATATATATATGTATCTAGACATGTCTTAGTATATAGGTACATCCATTTTTGGACAAATGGAAGTCAAGTATTTTGGAACGGAGGGAGTACACAATAAAAAATTTAAGTTAGCACAACTAGTCTAATCTGAGAACAGAACCGAAGATTTGGTCGGGTTCTTCCTCCTTTTGCCGACATGTGGGACATCCAGCATCCAGGTTGTGTCATGAAAGAAAATAGAGTGGTAGTTGAAGCCACGAGATGTGCATCTTGGGTTAAACTGTCAATAGAATCTTACTACTCTTGAGTAACTCCAAAAGCAGCCACTGAAGATCTTTATTGGATTTGTTTTTCGTCACCAGCATGTCGAGGTGAAAGATGTGCAGGTTCAGTGGGTCCTCTTGCGTTTTCACTGACATGTGGGGCCGCATGTGAGCAAACAGACGATGGGCTCTGCGCATCCGCTGGCTGGCTGAGAAGACAGATAGAGGAGGGCTGAGCATGGATTGCGGGAAATTTGTTCTATGTACCTCGATATAGGCTCGATATAGTGGGGTGGCATGGGCCATAACTAGCATTCACGTCTAGCAGTACGGCACACGCCACCCACACGAGTCCCATCCGACACCAATTTTCTTGGAGTCCATGCTATAGCCATTTCTTCTCCCTCCTGTCCTCTTTTCTCAGCCATCGCGCGGTGGACGGGGTGGGGGTTTGCCGATAGTTGGTTTGCTCAACTGCGGTCCCACTTGTAAGTGAAAATGCAACACCGCACGCATTCCTGCTTGAGCGGCATGCTGGACCAACTGTGTGGGGGGTGCAACGCGAACACGGCAGGCTTTTCCTTTTGAACTCGTAACTTGTAAAATTTGGTTCTGCTCCATAGCGCGACCGATAGATACAAAATAATGATTTTTCCTAGAGTAATGAGAAGTTTGCTTCTGGCGCCGTTCATGCATGGAGTACGTACGAAAATTATGAAGTTGATGCGAAAGGTAAGATAAGTACTGTAGTATCATATACTACTACATGGATTTGACGGAAGGATAAAAATACATACGGATCCATCAATGTTCAACGACATCCTCACGCCCTAGTGCGTCGGGTCACCAACCGACGTGTGAGGAGCAGCGGCGTTGGCGGCGAGCTCAACGTGCTTCTGAACAGTGCCGTCCAAGGTTGCCCTGCGCTCCAAGAAGGCCAATGTCCTATCGTCCTCCTCTTGCATGTACTAGTCCTTGTGGACGATTTGCGCGTAGATGTGGGTGATTATGTCGATGGTGTCTTGCTGCGCCAGGCGCTGCGCAACGATCGCGACCTTGAGGTGGACATTCTCTGGCGCGAGGGCGGGCAGTCGCAGGGCCACCAGTGCGTCGAAGAGGTTATTACCATAGTGGCCGTTGAGGATGGCGGGCATCGCAGAGCCTGGGTGCGTCGGCTGGAGGCTTACGTCAAAGTCGTCCACAAGATTCTTGACGACGGTGAACTTGTCGAGGAAACCAACGAGGACCTCGTCGAACAAGGATGCGAAGCTGTCGTCCAAGTGGCCCCTCGCCCTGGCGGCCTCAAGCAATACTACCTGCCGGGCCGCAGGCCGGCATCGTGGACCATCTGACACAGCCGGCTGATGCTCGCGCTCATCGCCTCCATGGGTCTAGCGTAGCTTCTAGTCAATTGATCTTGCGATTCGAGTGATCACTCAGCCCTTGGTTAGCGTGCGTAGGTGCGTAGGATTTTGTACTACTCCTCGGCCCTCTACTGCAACTGCCTTTGGCTATATGATAGGTGGGCCAGCCACCCCCTGGGGCCACGTGTCATTCACCTCCTGACCTGTCTCTCACACGCACCCTGCTAGTGTATATACTCCCTCCTTTCCGGGTTGTAGGGCTTACCTCAAAATTTTAGTTTTTCCATTTCATAAGGCTCAATTTGGTTGTTTTCCATCACATGTTTAGATTCCAAGGTGCATTAAATCATTGCATGCAAGTACTAAGAGAAAATTGACCAATGCATGTAATTTATGCATGCATGCATTGCAATTAATGCATTGGTAAACATACTTTTTTGAGGAAAACAAGAGCATTAATTGGGTGCTTTTGCAAACTACAAAAAGTATTCCACCACTCACCATCTACCTTGGTTGGTGAGAATTTTGAATTGAGCCTTATAAACCGGAAAGGAGGGAGTATAGTGGTTTTCTTTTTCTCCCCATATCAACCATTTTATATTGCATACGTGTCATTCAAGAGTGAAATGATGGTTGCTTCTTCCGACTAACTTACTGTGTGATTTGACTGCTCCTTAGTGGCCCCTACATGTACTCCCCCTACGTGTATGCAACAGTCACACGTACACATGGACGCAAAAACGCGCGCGACGCCCTAATGCATGCATGTCTAAGCACACGATGGAACACACACGGTGACACTCACGTGCTCAACCTACACGTGCATGCACACACATACTCAGTCAGGGTGAGCTAGTGACCGTATGAACACCGGAAAATATATATATTGAGCGCAATGAGCGTATTATGAAGTCCACTAACCGTATTTTTACAAATATACAGTGACAGACAGTGTATTTATCTCGTTTGAAATTAAGCCATGTTAACCGGAGAGGAGGCAGCATGGACTAGCATTACTTTGCTGTGTCCCGTCAACTTGTCGAATGAGGAGAAGGTTGCAGGACGGGAGAAGCTTGCGCGCGGTGGCTCGCAGGATAAGGAGAAACTTTTGACTAATGCAAGCTCTCCCCCACTCAGGCGGTGGATGTGCAACAGTTAATTCGGTGTCAGATTGCCAGAAGCATACTACACTATACTACTAGGAACCAGATGGAGGAGCGGCTGCACTCTTATTATAATTTTAAAATGTGATAAAGCAATCTTCAACACATTTGGTTCTCTTCAAGGGTTCTCGCATGTGATAATGGAAGTTGATTGCATGGAACACTCGCCACAATTCTCGCTTAATTCTGGCTCATATCCTGTTACAAATAGTAGCACTCAGTAATATTTCCTCTTTTTTTGTTATTCAGCATGTAAACAGGTCAGCAAACCTTGCGGCGCATCTTTGTGCGAACCGTGCTTGCTGCACTTTGAATGTGGCCGAGAGCTGGCTTGATGAAACATCTCACTTCCTACTTCTTTTTTTGGCTTCCTAGTGACCAGTGTCTTGGCTGATCGTCCTAAGAATGCTTATATATGAATAAAGCTCTCTCATTTACCCACAAAAAAGATTAAGCCATATTAACCGGAAAGGAGGGAGTATGGACTAGCACTACTTTTTGGTGTGTCCCATCAACTCGCAGAACGAGGAGAAGCTTGCAGGACAAGGTGAAGCTCGCTTATGCCTTTTGACTAATGCAACCTACCCTCGGTGGACATGCATCAGTCCATTCGGTGTCAGATTGTCAGAGGCATACACTGTAGTATCCAACATGCGGAGTACCATCATTGTTCGACTTCACGAAGGGGCAAAGAGCCAAGCGCAGTACTAGTATGCGTACTTGGTTTTGCACCTTCATACTACTCCACCCTCCGTCACAGTTTACAGGGCGCGCTTCATTATGATGCATTTCTCTCAATGCATTTCCACCACCAGAGAGACTTTAGACGCGTTTGGTTTAATGCTCAATTAATTAGGGCATGGTAACCGCAATCAAGTCCACAATTTTCTCTCCATGTACTGTACTACTACGGAGTGCATGCATGTGTGTACTCGGGGTGGAAGCACTGCATGCATGTGTGTACGCATTATTCGCTCTAGTAATAGACGCCGTGCTATAACTACCAATGCTATTTTTCAGGCTGATCGCTAGTCGCCTTGGTTCCATAGATTTTTTTTCTTTTTTCTGAAGCGCGCTGTATAAATAGTGATGGATGGAGTAGTATGAGCGGATTCAAAGAAGAGAGTATTGATGGTTGCTTCTTTAGATCAACTTACAGTGGGAAAGGTGGGGCTTATGATTTGATTGCTCATTACTCACTATTAATGCGGCGCAACGACCGGGCTGAGTCTCCCATGCAGTTGTGCACTACCCCCTCGGTTCTTAAATATATTCCGGAGTATTTGTCTTTCTAAAATATGTTGAAATATTTGTTAAGACGAATAGAATATTTAGGAACAAAGGGAGTACACATACGAAGCAAAATGAGTGAATCTACACTCTAAAATATGCCCGTTTGGAATTTGTAAAAAGACAAATATTTAGGAGCGAAGGAGTATAATTTCGTGCATGGCACATGGACCCAGATGATGAAGAGGCTTCTGGCAATGCTATCAAGCTTCCATCATTTGTTTACATAATTGACGTACTATACAAATAATTTTCCAGCGACATGAAATTGTACAATGGTGTGAGCTTTCAGCTTTTGTTTCGCGTGTCTTGCCATTGATGCTCTTTCGGAAACAATAAAAAACTAACTTCCTTGCTAATGCATGTCAATTATTAGCAGATCAAAGCTAATAATTACATCACAACTGAAGACAAAGTTGTGAGAAGGTGTTAAATTAAAATTGATCCATGCTTTCATTGGCAGCAACGTCCCCCCAGCTCTGTCTAAATCAACAAGGCATGTTGGGAAAAAAGTAGCTGTCTGGAGCATGCAACATTCCGATCATTTTGTGCAGTTCCACTAAAATAGAGCTGAGCGTCCCTGTTCCAAAGATATCAAGTGTGATTACGATAATAGAGGACTGCTAATGAAACAATAAACACACAAATAGAAGCCGGTCACCTTTGCAGTCTCTCTTAAGACTAACTAGTTGGAGAAGATTAGGCTCGGAGTTGGATGAGGAGGATAGAGCAAAACCAATCTCCCTTTCTGCAGTCGCACTGAAATGTAGAGACGTTTCCCGTGTGACATTTTAGTTCAACTGCACAAAACACTCTTAAGAAAAAAGTGATTTGTGCAGTTCACCAAAAGGTCGCAATAGCAACGAGGTGAAATGGATAGCCCTGTTTGCAAAAAAGAGGTAGAAAGGAAACAATTACTGGCCAGTAACAGTTGATGACACATGCGACGACAAAAAAGAAGCATATTCCTTGTCCTAAGGGAAGACAACAACACGGTTGTGTTTGTCTAAAATGGTGTGAGGACGAGAATGCAATATGGAAAGTACGCTGGACGAGCTACATTTTGGGCAAAGAACTATGGAAGATCCACATGCAGCGATGTGGGAAAATGGGCAGTGGAGCAAGGCCGGAGGGGATACCTGGAGGTCGTCGGGATGTAACTAGGTGAGCGGCGGTGGGTGGAATCTGCGAGCAGGTGGCGTAGGCCCTGCCGCGCCGGAGCTTGGTCAGAGACTATGGCGTGTACCACAGATCGGGACGTGCTACCTCGGCACCGTCGAACGGAGAAACGATGCACTTCCTTCCTTTCCCCCGGCGGACGGGATGCGTCCGAATCAGTGACCAACGGTGAGAGAGAGAGAGAGGCCACCGCACTCCCTTTCCCCCGGCAGACGGGATGCGGCCGGATCAGTGACCAATGGTGAGAGAGAGAGAGAGGCCACCGCACTCCCTTTCCCCCGGCGGACGGGATGCGGTCGGATCAGTGACCAATAGTGAGAGAGAGAGGCCACCGGAGCCTTGTGTGAGATAGTCTAAAGAGCGGACTACCTTTTCCTCCATAAAAATCATTTTATATTCTGTGTACATGCCATTGAGCGCTATAACTTTATTTAAAAATAACGCGGCAACGCGTCAAGTCGAACTTTGTTTCGTGTACGCGTGGTACACGACCTCCCTAGGTAAACAACCGCTACAGGCGTTCAAATTAGCATGTGGGCTGCCATTTCGTAAAGAAATGAGCTCCACCGCGTACCCGTGCGGGTGTGGCTGGGCACGAAGCATGAGTACGTGCACAGTGCACCTATTCTCTTCTTGTATATGTACACCACCTACGTGGGGTTGTGTGAGAGAGATACAAACCTAGAGAGATATAGTGTGTGGGTTCTTGAGAGTTTTTTTTGGGGGGGGGGTCAATCAAAAAATTTAACATATGCAATGTGTGTGAAATAGAGTCCTGGATATAACATATATATAGAGGGGGCGATCCACGAGAAGAGAGTGGAGGTATCATCGGCTTGAGGTGTCTATAGAATCGAAGAGAGGGATGATGTGTGTGTTTGTGTGTGCACGCACGATCGATAAAGAGTGCCATAGAATTTGTGTGTGCCCACGTCAAAGATATAGAGTGGCTGGCCTACTGGAATGTGAGATGGGACATGTGCAGTTTGTCTCTGTGGCATGGATACCTACCTGCAGCGCTCGACTATCGGTGTGTGGTGGGGGAAGAGGGAGGCCCAATTAACTATAGAGGTACAATGGCTGGTATATGTGTGGAGGAGGAGAGAGGCCTACCTCATGTATTAAGGAGATCGATCTGCCTCATGTATTAAGGGAGATCGATCGGCATCCATGCATATGTGCAGGAGATGAATAAGGTTGGGAGAGAGACAGAGCTAGAGTGTTGGAGGGGGTGGTAGTGGAGTTGCTTCTAACAAATGGTGGGATAGGCTTGCTAGACAAACGGAGGGCACGCCCGCAATATCAATAAGAGAGGAGATGGTTGCTTGTTGTCTGTGCACGTGCGTGTGAGAGACGGGTCAGGAGGCATGCACGAATGATGAGGGGGACGATGTGGCTGTGGTAAGCAGACGTAACTACATAGGAAGATCAATCGCCCTTTGTAAGAGAAAGGAGAGACATAACTTGTGAGGTACGTCGATCGATGGGGGGGTAGTTAAAGTCGATCTAGGTATATGTTGGGAGATCGATCGGTATACATGCATGTGTGTGTTAGAAGCAAATGAGGCACGAGGAGAAGGATAGAGAGAGAGGGATGCATGTAGGAGGTGGTACGAGAGGCATACTATATCGAGGGGGAGGAGTGTGCGAGTACGAGAACGATGAAAAGAGTGGTGGGAGTGAGGCATGGACGGTGACAAGAGAAGAGGGGAAGCTTGTGTTTGTGCTAGGCACACCTGGCTAGAGAGGCATATCGATCGATGTGTGCCGTAAAGAAGGAGCTGGGGGGCCTACACACACCGTGGGTGAACGACCTAAAGTGAAAACACGAATTTGCGCGATGGAGCTAGAGAATGCTGAGGGAGGGTGAGAGGGATGCGGGCGTGTGCATGCACAAGAGAAAGTTAGCGCTAGCTACAAAGATAAGAGGGTTGTGTGGGTGTAAAAGACGAATAGAGATCATATATACTTCATTATAAAAAGCGAATTCGGATATTTGAAGAATTTATCATAGTGTTTAAAACCGACGGATGTGTGAATATATATAACGGTGATAAACATGGTGTGGTTATGAACATGGTATACTACATTTAATATATTTTATCTCTACTCTTATAAAAAACGGAGTTGTTGATGATGGTGTGCCTGCCATCCTGCATTATAGGCCGTCTGATTTATATCTGGCGGATAGCAAGGAAACTTTGATGGTTGAAGTTGGCAACAATCATGATTGTAGATTCTTATTGAAATAGAGAAACGAATTCAAATTTAGTTCGAATTGCAGCGGTAGTATAGACATTTGGAATGCACTAAAATGTTGGTATGAGTAGGTTACATGCATTATACAGCAAGCGAAAAAATTTAATCGGACATAACATGGATTCATACTCCCTCCTTCCATCTATATAGGGCGTAATGAGATTTTTAAGACCGCCTTTGACTATTGACAAGATTAATAGTACATGACATGCACAATATGAAAATTATATCATTGAAAGAACCTTTCATAGACGAATTTAATGGTGTGCTTTGTGTAAGTTGCATGTCATATATCATTGCTCTAATATTTGGTCAAAGTTAGCATCGAAAAACCCATTAGGCTCTATATAGATGGAAGGAGGGAGTAGCTTTGAATAGCATTTGTATAGTAAAACGGGGCAAGACTCTCTCTTTGTGTGGTGTGAATAGTTCTATTTTTTCGTTTTCTTTTTGGTTGAGGGAAGTCCGAATTGATTTGGTATGTACAAGTACAATATTACGACACGTTAGGCTTGTCCCTGAAATTCAACCCGCATCTTGTTATATCCCGAAAATTCAGATATCGTGCTCCCAAAACTGGCGCCTTCACAACCCGCGCCTAGCTATCCTGAAATTACAACGCGCGCGAAAACTCCCTCCAGCTACCAAATCCCGACATGCGAAATCCCCCTTCTAACCCTGAGCCGAAAGCGCCGCTAGTTCAAATCGGTGGGGGGTAGTTTTGTAACACACCCTACATTCTGGACAAGCGCGTTCCTAAGTCATGCTTCACCCCCTCCCATCACCCCCTTTTCGCCATTCGAAATCCCAGGCTGCCGTAACCTCTCCGCTCCAGCCGCGAAACCCCACCCTCCTCCGTCCGCCACGTCACCGCTGCCCAGCTGGAGCCTCTTCTCCGACGACGTCGTCCACCGCAACAGCTCGACATCCCTCGTCCACCTCCCCGGATGAGGATCCGTCGCCCATCTCACCGTCCCGCTGGTTCAGCCGCCCCGTCCTCCACCTCCAAGGAGCTGCTCCGATGATCGCCTCATCTATCGTGGCTGCTCCATCCCCACAGCGCCGCCTTAACCTGCTCCACCGGAACCGCAGCATCCTCACCGACTCCTCGGACGAAGCCGAGGCCTACTCGGCGCCACCAAAGAGGTTGTACACTCATCGCATCGCACCTTCTCCTTAACTCGACCTCCCGGCGCCGACGGTGCTCCATCCCGCACCCCCATGGAGCGGCTACCTTGAAGCCGGCGCCGCGGGCGAAATCTCCACGGCGGCTCTCCCCCAGTGCGAGGCCCCTTCGGCGGTGGCGGCCATACTAGCCGGATCTGCTGCTGCTGCTCTGGCTCTCGCTCGATCGCTCGCTCGCCCAGCTGCTGCTGCTGCTCTCCCCCTCGCTCGTGTTGCTGCTCTGCTCCAATTAAGCCACACTTCAGTCAACTGAATCGACTTTTGGGTCAGTCGATTTTCAGGGGTTGGGGGGCTCGCCGGAGTTAAGGAAGAACCACCCGCAGCGGGGACGGGGGCTCTCCGGAGAGGTACCCCACTATCTATCTTAGGGTTCAGGGTGGGGGCGGGCGGCCTGGAGGGCTGGCCGGGGCGGCGGTGGCGAGTTGTTTCGGGGCGGCGAGGCGGCGCTCGGGCCGGCGGTTCGGCCGATGGTGGCTGGCGGCTCAGGGGGGTGCAGGTTGAAGATGAACTGCAGGCCCTCCCTAAGCTACATGTCAAGTGCCTCTCTGCTACCATTGCGTTCAGTTTCGACAGTAGCATTCAGATTCCACGGTAAATTTCAGTTTCGACAGTTAAGTTCAGAGTCAACAGTTTTTACCTCATCTGTTGTAGTCAGGTGGTTTTTGGTGATGTTAATTTTACATCCATTTTACATCATCTATTGGAAATGCTATTAGAATCCCACTTGAGATTGACGATGTCTATCTTGTGCTGCTTCAGCCTTGACGTCTTACGGCTCACCAGAGCTGCTCCAACGACAGAGCCATCCATCACAACAGAGCAGTGCCCTGGACGCCGTCTACAGATTCCTTAGATCTTCCTCCACACCTCCGACAGCCACCTCTGCCTCAACTGCTTCAGCAACCAACCAAATGATGCTGAGGTCAACACGGCTACGGCAAAGAGGTTGTACACTTGTTGCATCACTTATTACTATACATTCACATCGATCCATTAGGGCTATTTTGGTTCAACGGAAAAACATCGATCCACTGGTTGTTACCATCACTCTAAATTTCTGCATGCTCTCCTTACATAATCTCACCATATTTTTTTCGTATGCATGTCAGATATTGTACATAGTCATGCTGAACATGTAGAGAAAAAGAGAAGAGTTTTGCGCGGCAATACAATGTCATGCAGACGTCGCTCCATGGTGGGTTCAATGGCAAACCCTCCCCACCCCTCTCCAGATTGTAATCCAGAGGAAGATATCTGTTCTGAGGCGGATTCGGACGCCGCTGACCACTCCTATTTATCCCCCAAGGTGTTTGCTCTACCTTGGCATGATGATGTTAGTCATATCATGCATATGTTGCCTTGCAGTGCCTACTTTTGACATCATATATGTCATCTGCTTAGTTTAGACATGTTCTGTAATGCCACCTGTTTAGTTTCTATATCATATATGGGAATTATGCAGTCTCATGTCTTTTAGCCAGCCATAATATATGTGAAATGTGCAATGCCATCCTGTTTAACCAGGCATCATATATTTGAATGATATCTTGCCCATCCTTTTCTTCATTACATTTCCATTTGTCGACAATGTTTGTACATTAAACTACTCTTCCTGTGAATCAGCCATTTGGGTGGGAGATGGAAAAATCTGGAGTGAAAACAAGGCCTTCAGAGCAGACAGTGCTACCTGTCGAAGCAGATCTCTTGTTGGGTCCCGATAGCTCCTCAGAGATGGATTCAGAGACAGATGACCAGTCCTATTCCCCCACTGAGGTGTATGCTCTAACTTGGCACGGTTATACTGCTCATATCATGCATACGGTGTCTTGCATTGCATAGTTTAGACATCATATACACAATATTCAACACCATGTTCTTAGTTCAGACATCATATCGAATGCCCTCTATTTAGCATATAAATCATATATGTGAATTAAATGATGCGATCCTGATTACTTAGATAACATGTAGGTGAATTATGTCAGGCAATCCTGTTTAGTTATTCATCATATCTTTGAATTATGTTATGCTATGCTATCCATTTTAGATAGACATCATATATGTGAAATTATGTTATGCTATCCATTTTAGTTAAACAATATACATGTCAACTATTTCATGCCCTCTTTTTTCCACACTATCTATTGCATCTGTCTCTCATACAATGTCTGTACATTCAACTATGTTTCCTATTTATCAGCCATTTGAATTGGAGCGGGTGATGCCAGTATCTAGCAAACTAAAAACATGGTCTTCAAATAAAACAGTGCTACCTCTTGGTGGAGATAGCACCCCGGTTGTACATGCACAAGAACCAGCCCTACCACACATAACCCAAACTCCCGCAGATTGTACCCCTACTATGATGGACAGAGAACCAGCTTCACCCAATCTAACCCCAACCCCAGCCGATAGTAACCCAGTTCCTGTTGACACAGCACCATCTCCACCACAGAGCTCCCAAACAAGAGCAGTTAGTAAGGCAGCTCCAGTGCCCAAAGGGCCAGTACTATCACGGCGAACCCCAACTCCACCAGTTAGTACTCCTATTTCTGTGGAGGAAGCACAACCAGCTAGTCATAGTTTAGCATCTATCGCATTTGATGTTGTGAAATCTTATGTGCATATCTTCCCATCTTGGAAATATTACACTGAAGATTAAGGAAAATGCCAGTTGCATGTGTTTGTCCAGGAGTTATGTGTAAGTAATGTTATTCACGGCAATTACTTTGCTTTGTCCCATACATCCTACCTCCATGATGGTTATAATACATCAAATTTCCCCCTTTTTCTCTATAGAGAAGGACTGATTTGGAAACTCAGGATGAGGTAACCTGTGCTAATACCTCTACTATCTTCAAGAATGCTTGGTGGCAGTATCAGAATTACCTGAAGAAAACGTACTTCACCGGCAAAGAAACTCATCAAATTCCCTTACGTTCTCCTGAGACACATTTACTGGACAATGATTGGGAACACCTTGTTCTGTACTGGTCCTGAACCAAGAATGTGGTAAGGTCTATGAGCTCATTTTCTATTTTTAAGTATTATATTCTTGCGTCTTACTGTACTCTGTTCATGTAGAACAAGTGCCTAAACCTGAAGAACAACTGTTCTAATTTAAGATTCCATTGCTACCATAGGACATAGATATATGTTTGTTTGATGCTTTTATTATGTACTAGTACTTGGCAATAGAAGACTTGGTAGTTTAATCCTGTCCACCTTACTAATGAACTGGTTCACCGAAATGAGTTTCATATACTAGTACATGCTAAATTTGTTATGTGTCTGCTTGTTTCTTCTTTTAGAATGCTGACAGAATATTGGGGAAGAGTGCCTTATTAAGCAACGATAAAGGAAGTAATGCAGATAAGGTTTAGGATAGTGACACATCCTGTCTTGGTTTAGTGTTGGAGTTACTGGCCACTACTGCTTGCACAAGCTATTCAAACTCACTGTCTGAATCAGTTCGGTTTGTTTAGTCTCAACTACAAGATGAAAGACATCGATCAGCTATGCTGCGACAAGAAGCGGAAGGACTGCAGAAGTCCCTGGAGCATTCAGATGCATACTTTCTGGTGCAACATCAAGCGTTGGAGGATTTTAGCGCCAAACAGGACAAAGCTAATCAGCTTGCTAAGCTTATTGCTAGCATGGTGGATACCCAGGATAACGTTTCTTGAGCTCTTCTGAAGTTGTTTCAGTTATGCTCTTGTTTTGCTGCCACGTTTATTTGCACTGGTGGCCAATTTTGACGGCCAGTGTATATGATATGCTGCTTTGTTCCCTATATTTGCACTGGTGGCGAACTTTGATGCCCAGTGGATGTAATATGTGTAATAGCCGTGATAGCCTAGCGTTAGTTGCTGGCTTATTTATTTCCTTGTTGTCTTGTTTATTTGTTTGCTTGTAGTCATTGCAGTTCTTTTTCCGCGGTTAACTAGTGGCTGCAATAACCTATTTTTAAAACTAGGCCACAATAACCATGGGCTAATATTTACTGTAGTGACATTGGGCCTCCTACGGGCCGTAGAAACAGTGGGCCTTTTACGGGTCGTAGAAACAGTAGGGCTTCTACGGGCCGTAGAAACAGTAGGCCTTCTACGGGCCGTAGCAACAATGGGCCTTCTACGGGCCGTATCATCAATGGGCCTTATACGGGTCGTATGATCGATTGGCCAAACATGGGCCAATAATAGGCCGCATTATGGTCGTAAATGGTCTAGAGTTGGAATCGTCCGTTCATGGGCCAACCGTAATGGGCCATCGTTAATAGGCCGTATTTAATGATGCTATGAAAACGGCCCAACGTATTAACGGACCACAAACGGGCCGACTGTAACCACGGGCTGAATTTGGCCCACAAGCAGAAAATGGCAGTAACGAGCCGTAAGTAAACGAATGCTGGAAATGAGCCCAAGAATAAATGGGCTCTAAGAAGGCCGAAAGGTAACATGGGCTGGAAATGGCCCAACGGAATAACGGGCCGTTAATGGGTATAAAGTGATACACTATTCATTACGGGCCAGTTTCACCATGGGCGTTAATGGGTGTAAAGTGATACACTGTTCATTACGAGCCAGTTTCACCACGGGCCGTTAATAGGCCAAGAGTTCCATAGGGCCTCATATGGGCCGAAAGACGTCATGGGCCATACATGGGCCAGAAGTGAAAACAGGCTGGAATCATATTGGATGGCCCAGATGACGCTACTGGGCCTAATTCGGATAGGGCGTAACGAGCCTTGGGTTAGCGGGCTATAAATGGGCTATATGCGAACATGCCGTTAACAGGCTTTCCATGGGCCGGCCCGCCATCTTTTGACCAAGTCAAACGGGCCGGCCATTTCACAGGAATGGGCCTCTGTTGGGCCGTGCCACGTGTCGACGTATCATAGGCGCCTATCTGACCAACTGACGAGCTGACACGTGTTTCGTCCGGCCAATAAGAATTTTACATGTGGAAATTTCCCATTGGTCGGGGGTGTTAACGGGTTATCGGATCCAAAACCCAACTCGATAGCTTAACGGCGTTCCGTTACGGTGGATGCCACGTGTCGGTCACCCTTGACGAAAGCACTTCTGTGACGCGCGATTCATCGTCATGAAAGTGGACACTTTCCATGATGATAATTTTGGTAATGTCATGGAACACTTCTACGACAGCACAGGTATGACTATCTTGGTTTTGTCATAAATTTGTCATGGATGTACATGCATGACAAAAAAAGCGACCTACTGTGACAAACACGTATCATCACGGAAGTGTATTTTTTTGTAGTGCATCTTCACCTCTAAGTTCTGGGATTCCTTTCAGAAGGCCATGGGCACCAGCATTCACTTCAGCACAGCCTTTCATCCTCAAATCAGTGGCCAAGTCGAGCGAGTCAATCAAATTCTTGAAGATATGCTCAGGGCTTGTGTCATTTCTTTCGGTATGAAGTGGGAAGATTGCCTTCCATATGCCGAGTTCTCCTACAACAACAGCTTCCAAGCGAGTTCGGGCAAGGCCCCATTCAAGATTCTCTATGGCAGGAAGTGCCGTACTCCTATTAACTGGTCAGAGACTGGTGAACGTCAACTTCTTGGAAATGACTTGATCACAGAGGCTGAAGAAATGTGCAAAGTCATTCGTGATAATCTCAAAACCGCGCAATCGCGCCAGAAGAGTTACTATGATAGCAAGCATCATGACTTGGCTTTCGAGATCAAAGACCATGTCTACCTCCGCGTCTCTCCAATGAAAGGTACTCGTCGCTTCAGTATCAAAGGGAAGCTTGCCCCTAGATACGTGGGTCCTTTCAAGATCATTGGAAAAAGAGGCGATCTCGCCTATCAACTTGAGCTTCCATCCAACTTTGCAAACATGCACGACGTGTTTCATGTGTCTCAGCTTCGCAAGTGTTTCAAGACTCCTGACCGCACCATCAACTTCGAAGAGATTGATCTCCAAGAAGCCATGTCTTATCATGAGCATCCCATTGCTATTCTTGAAGAAACCGAGCGCAAGACTCGCAACAAGTCTATCAAATTCCTGAAAGTCAAGTGGTCACATCATTCCAACCGTGAAGCCACCTTGGAACGCAAAGACCACCTTTGTTCTGAGTACCCGGAGTTTTTCCAGTCCTAGATCTCGGGACGAGATCCTTTCGTAGTGGTGGAGTGTTGTAACACCCCGTATGTAACTTACCATATTTGTGTTCCAACTCTTGCCATTTCCGGCACTAAGTTATGATATTTCCTCGTCGTCGGGTTTTTGTCTTCGTCTTGTTTTTGTCTTTGTCATGCATCTCATATCATGTCATCATGTGCATCGCTTTTGCATACCTGTTCGTCTCATGCATCCGAGCATTTTCCCCGTTGTCCGTTTTGCATTCGGGCGCTCCTATCTCCTCCGGTGTCCCTTTCTACCGCTTTTCGTGTGCGGGTGTTAAACATTCTCACATTGGACCGAGACTTTCCAAGCGGCCTTGGGTTACTACCGGTAGACCACCTGTCAAGTTTCGTGCCATTTGGACTTCGTTTGATACTCCAACGGTTAACCGAGGAACCGAGAAGGACTCGTGTGTGTTGCAGCCCAACACCTCTCCAAAGTGGCCCAAATCCCACCTAAACCCCCTCCATCATCTAGGTCATTCGATCATGATCGCGTGGCCGAAAACCGTGCTCAATTTGGAGCCTCCTAGCTCCTACCTATAAAAAGGCATCTCCCCCGAAATTTTCGGATCAAACCCTAGTCTCTTCCTCTCCTCGCGCCGCCGGATGCGTCCGTCCGGGTCGGACGCGTCCGCCGCCGTCACCTCCAGCCAATCCGCATGCGCCACGTCACCATCGCCGACCCGCCGCTGCCGAGGCCCGCGGGGCCCAGATCCAGCCCCCGCGGCCCGTCCCTCCGCGCCGCCGCCCGAGGCTCGCGCCCGCGCCCGCCGCCTTCCTCCTCCTCGCCGCGCCGCCGCGCCCTTACCTCGCCGGCGACCGCCACCTCGCCGCGCCTCCTCCGCCATCCGCCGCCCGCCGCCTCGCCCCTGCTCGCCGCCGTCGTCTGTCGCGGCCAGGCAGGCCCGAGGATGCCGCCCCGCCGTCTCCCGCCTCCCCGACGAGCTCCGGCGAGCCCCGACTGAAGCTCTTCCTCAACTCTGGCGAGGGACCCGGCGAACCTCATTTTCCACACCTGCCCGATCCAGATCCAGATTCGGATTAGGGTTGACTTTTTGCCCTAACCCTAGTATTTTTTATGCATTGTTCATCATGCCATATCTCTGCATCTGTGACTCCGTTTTGGGTGTGTAGCATATCAAATTGTTCATCTCGACGAGTACTTCATTTCATCTCATTGCACCATGTTCATTTGAGATCATCTTGATGCCCTAAATGTTGTTGCAAGAGTGCTAGTTTATATTAGTTTCAGATTCTTATCAGAGATTGGACATTTGTCATTTTTTCCATGATTGCTGTGTGCCTTCTATGAACTTGAGCCCTACATGTGTTCTGAAGTATGCCATGCTCTCTTTATAGGGGTGTATGCCATGTATTTTTGCGATCTCTGTGGTGACTAGCACAAGCATGCAAAGCAGCCCTCGTAATGTTGCCAATTTCAGGGACTTAGAAATCTTCTAAGTCATTTTCCTGAGTATATTTTTATGTCATGTATTCATGTTGCTACAGAGTGATCCATGCCTCTTTTGAGCATGATCAGTAAGGATGTTTTGTAGATATTGTTGTGCTCTATCCATCCATGCCTTTGTTTGCAATTATGGAGCACCCTAGCTTGACTCAATCGAGCTCTACTTTTGCTATAAAATGTTCCTGTCAGAATGTTTACGTGTTAAGCATTTTTGCCGAGGTTGTTGTAGTTGATCCATGCATGCTATGATGTTGTTCTTGCCATGTTTAGCTTCTATGCCATGTCTACTTGCTGGGTGCATGCTTAGTTTGTCATGCAATGCCTTGTGGTGAGTGCATCAAGCTCGTAAATATGCCTACTTAATATTTGTTTTTCCAGTTTTCTACTAAGTCTGAATCTGTTAACGATAATTGCTATGTTCACATGGTTGCCATTGTATTTTCTGATCCCTTTTAGCTTAAGGTCAGTAAGGGACTTTTTTGTATGCTTTGAGTAGCTTCCAGCCATGCCTTGCTTTTCCATGATATGTTCCTGAAGCATGTTGTTATTGTGCTCTAAACTTTGCTTCCTGATGTTAAATTCCTGACATGTTATTTTCTCTAAGTCTGTAACCTGATATCTTTTGCACTTTTGCCATGCTTGTTTGAACCTGCTATTGAGTGGATTAGCCATAGCTTAGTGTTCATATTTTGTCAAGCATCTTGAGTGGATCCCTGCCATGTATATTTTTGCTATGTTAGAGTGTTGTAGCTTGTTGTTCTTGATGCATTTAGATGGCCTCGTGCTATTAATCGCAGACCGGTGTCATATTTGTTTTGCTTGCCATTTGCAATCCGTGCATCCGATTCCGGTGATCTTTATATCGATTTCGACCGAAATCAAGTCCTCTTTCCAGTGGCACTCTTGGATTTACAAGTTGAGTCTAGGTTCAATCTTTTATTTCCGAAACATGCATATGCATCACATGTCGCATCCCGCATATCATACCATGTTTTGCATCATGTTGTTTGTGCATTGCACGTGGTTGATTGTGTCTCCCTTTGCTTGTGTTCTTGCTTTGGGTAGAGACGGGAGACGAGTACGTGATCGAGGAACCCATTGAGTATGCTTACGAGGATCAAGCTAACGTCAACTCGGAGAACTTTGCAGGCAAAATGACCATACCCTCGAAATCACTTCTATCTTTGCTTGCTAGATGCTCGCTATTTTGCTATGCCTATGCTACGGTACCTACCACTTGCTTATCATGCCTCCCATATTGCCATGTCAAAACTCTAACCCACCTTGCCCTAGCAAACCGTTGTTTGGCTATGTTACCGCTTTGCTCAGTCCCTCTTATAGCATTGCTAGTTGCAGGTGAAGATTGGAGTTTGTTCCATGTTGGAACATGCTTATTTTTGGGATATCATTATTATATCTTGTCTACTTTAATGCATCTATAGACTTGGTAAAGGGTGGAAGGCTCGGCCTTATGCCTGGTGTTTTGTTCCACTCTTGCCGCCCTAGTTTCCGTCATACCGGTGTTATGTTCCTTGATTTTGCGTTCCTTACACGGTTGGGTTATAATGGGAACCCCTTGACAGTTCGCCTTGAATAAAACTCCTCCAGCAAGGCCTAGCCTTGGTTTTACCATTCACCACCTAGCCTCTTTTCCCTTGGGTTTCCAGAGCCTGAGGGTCTTTATTTTAAACCCCCGTGCCAGTGCTCCTCTGAGTGTTGGTCCAAAACAGAGCCACTTGCAGCGCCACCTCGGGGATACTTGAGGGTTGGTTTTAGTTGTACGTAGTGTTCATCCGATGTGCCCTGAGAACGAGATATGTGCAGCTCCTATCGAGATTTGTCGGCACATCGGGTGGTCTTGCTGGACTTTTATTACCATTGTCGAGATGTCTTGTAACCGGGATTCCGAGTCTGATCGGATTGTCTTGGGAGAAGGAATATCCTTCGTTGACTGTGAGAGCTTGTGATGGGCTAAGTTGGGACACCCCTACAGGGATTTGAACTTTCGAAAGTCGTGCCCGCGGTTATGGGAAGATGGGAATTTGTTAATGTCCGGTTGTAGATAACCTTAAACTTAACTTAATTAAAATGAATCAACAGAGTGTGTGGCCGTGATGGTCTCTTTTCGGCGGAGTCCGGGAAGAGAACACGGTCTCGTGTTATGCTTGAACGTAGGGTGTTCTAGGATCACTTCTTGATCGTAGTTTATCGATTGTGCCTTTGCCCTCTCTTCCCGCTCTCTTTTGTGTATGTTAGCCACCATATATGCTAGTGCTTGCTGCAGCTCCACTCATACCTTTTACCCTTCCTATAAGCTTAAATAGTCATGATCGCGAGGGTGTGAGATTGCTGAGTCCCCGTGACTCACAGATTACTTCCAAAACCAGATGCAGGGACCGATGATACCGCTCCAGGAGATTGGACTGAGCTCAAGTGGGAGTTCGATGAGGACTCAGGACGATACTACGTTTCCTTTTCCAGACGATCAGTAGAGGTGCCCAGTCGGGGCGATCAGGGACTTTGTTGCATTTTGGGTTGTTCTTATTTTGGTTCCGTAGTCGGACCTTGACTGTATCTGGATGAATGTAATGATATTTATGCTATTGTGTGACGTGGCGAGTGTAAGCCAACTATGTACCTCTTTTCCTTATTCATGACATGGGTTGTGTGAAGATTACCCCACTTGCGACATTGCTGACAATGCGGTTATGCCTCTAAGTCGTGCTTCGACACGTGGGAGATATAGCCGCATCATGGGCGTTACACTCGAAACAGGGGCTACGGATTAAGCGAAGATTGGCTAAGGACGAGGTGACGATGCCCGTGGGAAATGGTTCCAAAGTCGATGTGATCGCGGTCGGCACGCTACCTCTACAGCTACCTTTAGGATTAGTATTAGACCTAAATAATTGTTATTTGGTGCCAGCGTTGAGCATGAACATTATATCTGGATCTTGTTTGATGCGAGACGATTATTCATTTAAATCATAGAATAATGGTTTTTCTATTTATATGAGTAATATCTTTTATGGTCATGCACCCTTGAAGAGTGGTCTGTTTTTGCTAAATCTCGATAGTGGTGACACACATATTCATAATATTGAAGCCAAAAGATGCAGAGTTGATAATGATAGTGCAACTTATTTGTGGCACTGCCGTTTAGGTCATATTGGAGTAAAGCGCATGAAGAAACTCCATACTGACGGACTTTTGGAACCACTTGATTATGAATCACTTAGTACTTGCGAACCATGCCTCATGGGCAAGATGACTAAAACGTCGTTCTCTGGAACTATGGAAAGAGCAACAGATTTGTTGGAGATCATACATACAAATGTATGTGGTCCGATGAATGTTGAGGCTTGTGGCGGATATTGTTATTTTCTCACCTTCACAGATGATTTAAGCAGATAAGGGTGAAGTTCAAAGAATTTCAAAGTGAAGTTGAAAATCATCGTAACAGGAAAATAAAGTTTCTACGATCTGATCATGGAGGAGAATATTTGACTTATGAGTTTGGTCTTCATTTGAAACAATGCGGAATAGTTTCGCAACTCACGCCACCCGGAACACCACAGTGTAATGGTGTGTCCGAACGTCGTAATCGTACTTTACTAGATATGGTGCGATCTATGATGTCTCTTACTGATTTACCGCTATCTTTTGGGGTTATGCTTTAGAGACGACCGCATTCACCCTAAATAGGGCACCATCAAAATCCGTTGATACGACGCCTTATGAACTATGGTTTGGTAAGAAACCAAAGTTGTCATTTCTGAAAGTTTGGGGCTGCGATGCTTATGTGAAAAAGCTTCAACCTAATAAGCTCGAACCCAACTCGGAGAAACGTGTCTCCATAGGATACCCAAAGGAAACTGTTGGGTACACCTTCTATCACAGATCCGAAGGCAAGACATTTGTTGCTAAATTCGGAGTTTTTCTAGAGAAGGAGTTTCTCTCGAAAGAAGTGAGTGGGAGGAAAGCAGAACTTGAAGAGGTAACTGTACCTGCTCCCTTATTGGAAAGTAGTTCATCACAGAAACCAGTTTCTGCGACACCTACACCAATTAGTGAGGAATTTAATGGTGATGATCATGAAACTTTAGATCAAGTTGTTACTAAACCTCGTAGGTCAACCAGAGTAAGATCCGCACCAGAGTGGTACGGTAATCCTGTTCTGGAAGTTATGTTACTAGACCATGACGAATCTACGAACTATGAAGAAGCGATGGTGAGCCTAGATTCCGCAAAATGGCTTGAGGCCATGAAATCTAAGATGGGATCCATGTATGAGAACAAAGTGTGGACTTTGGTTGACTTGCCCGTTGATCGGCAGGCAATTGAGAATAAATGGATCTTCAAGAAGAAGACTGACGCTGATGGTAATGTTACTGTCTATAAAACTTGACTTGTTGCAAAAGGTTTTCGACAAGTTTGAGGGATTGACTATGATGAGACCTTCTCACCCGTAGCGATGCTCAAGTCTGTCTGAATCATGTTAGCAATTTCCGCATTTTATGATTATGAAATTTGGTAAATGGATGTCAAAACTGCATTCCTGAATGGATTTATGGAAGAAGAGTTGTATATGATGCAACCAGAAGGTTTTGTCGATCCAAAGGGAGCTAACAAAGTGTGCAAGCTCCAGCGATCCATTTATGGACTGGTGCAAGCCACTCGGAGTTGGAATAAACGCTTTGATAGTGTGATCAAAGCATTTGGTTTTATACAGACTTTTGGAGAAGCCTGTATTTAAAGGAAATATGCCCTAGAGGCAATAATAAAGTTATTATTTATTTCCTTATATCAGGATAAAAGTTTATTATTCATGCTAGAATTGTATTAACCGGAAACATAATACATGTTTGAATACATAGACAAACAGAGTGTCACTAGTATGCCTCTACTTGACTAGCTCATTAATCAAAGATGGTTATGTTTCCTAACCATGGACAAAGAGTTGTCATTTGATTAACGGGATCACATCATTAGTTGAATGATCTGATTGACATGACCCATTCCATTAGCTTAGCACGCGATCATTTAGTGTGTTGATATTGCTTTCTTCATGACTTATACATGTTCCTATGACTATGAGATTATGCAACTCCCATTTGCTGGAGGAACACTTTGTGTGCTACCAAACGTCACAACATAACTGGGTGATTATAAAGGAGCTCTACAGGTGTCTCCAAAGGTACATGTTGGGTTGGCGTATTTCGAGATTAGGATTTCTCACTCCGATTGTTGGAGAGGTATCTCTGGGCCCTCTCGGTAATGCACATCACTGAAGCCTTGGAAGCATTGCAACTAATGAGTTAGTTGCGGGATGATGTATTATGGAACGAGTAAAGAGACTTGCCGGTAACGAGATTGAACTAGGTATGGGATACCGACGATCGAATCTCGGGCAAGTAACATACCGATGACAAAGGGAACAACGTATGTTGTTATGCGGTCTGACCGATAAAAGATCTTCGTAGAATATGTAGGAGCCAATATGAGCATCGCGGTTCCTCTATTGGTTATTGACCAGAGACGTGTATCGGTCATGTCTACATTGTTCTCGAACCCGTAGGGTCCGCACGCTTAAGGTTACGATGACAGTTATATTATGAGTTTATGCATTTTGATGTACCGAAGTTTGTTTGGTGTCCCGGATGTGATCACGGACATGACGAGGAGTCTCGAAATGGTCAAGACATAAAGATTGATATATTGGAAGCCTATATTTGGATATCGGAAGCGTTCCGGGTGAAATCGGGATTTTACCGGATTACCTGGAGGTTACCGGAACCCCCGGGAGGTATATGGGCCTTAGTGGGCCTTAGTGGAAGAGAGAAGAGGTGGCCAGAGATGGGCTGCGCGCCCCTCCCCCCCTTGGTCCGAATAGGACAAAGAGAGGGGGTCGTCCCCCCTTCCTCCTCTCTCTCCTCTTTTCCCCCCTCCACGAATCCTATTCCAACTAGGAAAGGGGGGGAGTCCTACTCCCGGAGGGAGTAGGACTACTCCTGGCACGCCTCCTCTTGGCCGGCCGCCCCCCCTTTTTTGAGCCTTTATATATGGAGGCAAGGGGCACCCCTAGAGACACAAGTTGATCCACGTGATCATATTCTTAGCCGTGTGCGGTGCCCCCTTCCACCATAGTCCTCGACAATATTGTAGCGGTCCTTAGGCGAAGCCCTGCGACGGTAGTACATCAAGATCGTCACCACGCCATCGTGCTGACAGAACTCTTCCCCGACACTTTGCTGGATCGAAGTCCGGGGATCGTCATCGAGCTGAACGTGTGCTAGAACTCGGAGGTGCCGTAGTTTCGGTGCTTGATCGGTCGGGCCGTGAAGACGTACGACTACATCAACCAAGTTAACGCTTCCGTTGTCGATCTACAAGGGTACGTAGATCACACTCTCCCCCTCTCGTTGCTATGCATCATCATGATCTTGCGTGTGCGTAGGAAATTTTTTGAAATTACTAAGAAACCCAACAGTGGCATCCGAGCCTAGGTTTTATGTGTTGATGTTATTTGCACGAGTAGAACACAAGTGAGTTGTGGGCGATATAAGTCATACTGCTTACCAGCGTGTCATACTTTGGTTCGGCGGTATTGTTGGACGAAGTGGCCTGGACCGACATTACGCGTACGCTTACGCGAGACCGGTTCTCGCGACGTGCTTTGCACAAAGGTGGCTAGCGGGTGACAGTTTCTCCAACTTTAGTTGAACCGAGTGTGGCTACGCCCGGTCCTTGTGAAGGTTAAAACAGCACCAACTTGACAAATTATCGTTGTGGTTTTGATGCGTAGGTAAGATTGGTTCTTGCTTAAGCCCGTAGCAGCCACGTAAAACTTGCAACAACAATGTAGAGGACGTCTAACTTGTTTTTGCAGGGCATGTTGTGATGTGATATGGTCAAGACATGATGCTAAATTTTATTGTATGAGATGACCATGTTTTGTAACCGAGTTATCGGCAACTGGCAGGAGCCATATGGTTGTCGCTTTATTGTATGCAATGCAATCGTGCTATAATGCTTTACTTTATCACTAAGCGGTAGCGATAGTCGTGGAAGCATGAGATTGGCGAGACGACAACGATGCTACGATGGACATCAAGGTGTCGCGCCGGTGACGATGGTGATCACGACGGTGCTTCGAGGATGGAGATCACAAGCACAAGATGATGATGGCCATATCATATCACTTATATTGATTGCATGTGATGTTTATCTTTTATGCATCTTATCTTGCTTTGATTGACGGTAGCATTATAAGATGATCTCTCACTAATTATCAAGAAGTGTTCTCCCTGAGTATGCACCGTTGCGAAAGTTCTTCGTGCTGAGACACCACGTGATGATCGGGTGTGATAGGCTCTACGTTCAAATACAACGGGTGCAAAACAGTTGCACACGCGGAATACTCAGGTTATACTTGACGAGCCAAGCATATACAGATATGGCCTCGGAACACGGAGACCGAAAGGTCGAGCGTGAATCATATAGTAGATATGATCAACATAGTGATGTTCACCAATGAAACTACTCCATCTCACGTGATGATCGGACATGGTTTAGTTGATTTGGATCACGTAATCACTTAGAGGATTAGAGGGATGTCTATCTAAGTGGGAGTTCTTTAAGTAATATGATTAATTGAACCTAAATTTATCATGAACTTAGTACCTGATAGTATCTTGCTTATGTATGTTTGATTGTAGATAGATGGCCCGTGCTGTTGTTCCGTTGAATTTTAATGCGTTCCTTGAGAAAGCAAAGTTGAAAGATGATGGTAGCAATTACACGGACTGGGTCCGTAACTTGAGGATTATCCTCATTGCTGCACAGAAGAATTACGTCCTGGAAGCACCGCTGGGTGCCAGGCCTGCTGCTGGAGCAACACCAGATGTTATGAACGTCTGGCAGAGCAAAGCTGATGACTACTCGATAGTTCAATGTGCCATGCTTTACGGCTTAGAACCGGGACTTCAACGACGTTTTGAACGTCATGGGGCATATGAGATGTTCCAGGAGTTGAAGTTAATATTTCAAGCAAATGCCCGGATTGAGAGATATGAAGTCTCCAATAAGTTCTATAGCTGCAAGATGGAGGAGAACAGTTCTGTCAGTGAGCATATACTCAAGATGTCTGGGTATTGTAATCACTTGATTCAACTGGGAGTTAATCTTCCGGATGATAGCGTCATTGACAGAATTCTCCAATCACTTCCACCAAGCTACAAGAGCTTCGTGATGAACTATAATATGCAAGGGATGAATAAGACTATTCCCGAGCTCTTCGCAATGCTGAAAGCTGCGGAGGTAGAAATCAAGAAGGAGCATCAAGTGTTGATGGTCAACAAGACCACTAGTTTCAAGAAAAAGGGCAAAGGGAAGAAGAAGGGGAACTTCAAGAAGAACAGCAAGCAAGTTGCTGCTCGAGAGAAGAAACCCAAGTCTGGACCTAAGCCTGAAACTGAGTGCTTCTACTGCAAGCAGACTGGTCACTGGAAGCGGAACTGCCCCAAGTATTTGGCGGATAAGAAGGATGGCAAGGTGAACAAAGGTATATGTGATATACATGTTATTGATGTGTACCTTACTAATGCTCGCAGTAGCACCTGGGTATTTGATACTGGTTCTGTTGCTAATATTTGCAACTCGAAACAGGGACTACGGATTAAGCGAAGATTGGCTAAGGACGAGGTGACGATGCGCGTGGGAAACGGTTCCAAAGTCGATGTGATCGCGGTCGGCGCGCTACCTCTACATCTACCTTCGGGATTAATATTAGACCTAAATAATTGTTATTTGGTGCCAGCGTTAAGCATGAACATTATATCTGGATCTTGTTTGATGCGAGACGGTTATTCATTTAAATCAGAGAATAATGGTTGTTCTATTTATATGAGTAATATCTTTTATGGTCATGCACCCTTGAAGAATGGTCTATTCTTATTGAATCTCGATAGTAGTGACACACATATTCATAATGTTGAAGCCAAAAGATGCAGAGTTGATAATGATAGTGCAACTTATTTGTGGCACTGCCGTTTAGGTCATATCGGTGTAAAGCGCATGAAGAAACTCCATACTGATGGACTTTTGGAACCACTTGATTATGAATCACTTGGTACTTGCGAACCGTGCCTCATGGGCAAGATGACTAAAACGCCGTTCTCCGGTACTATGGAGAGAGCAACAGATTTGTTGGAAATCATACATACAGATGTATGTGGTCCGATGAATATTGAGGCTCGTGGCGGATATCGTTATTTTCTCACCTTCACAGATGACTTAAGCAGATATGGGTATATCTACTTAATGAAACATAAGTCTGAAACGTTTGAAAAGTTCAAAGAATTTCAGAGTGAAGTTGAAAATCATCGTAACAAGAAAATAAAGTTTCTACGATCTGATCGTGGAGGAGAATATTTGAGTTACGAGTTTGGTGTACATTTGAAACAATGCGGAATAGTTTCGCAACTCACGCCACCCGGAACACCACAGCGTAATGGTGTGTCCGAACGTCGTAATCGTACTTTACTAGATATGGTGCGATCTATGATGTCTCTTACTGATTTACCGCTATCGTTTTGGGGTTATGCTTTGGAGACGGCCGCATTCACGTTAAATAGGGCACCATCAAAATCCGTTGAGACGACGCCTTATGAACTATGGTTTGGCAAGAAACCAAAGTTGTCGTTTCTGAAAGTTTGGGGCTGCGATGCTTATGTGAAAAAGCTTCAACCTGATAAGCTCGAACCCAAATCGGAGAAATGTGTCTTCATAGGATATCCAAAGGAGACTATTGGATACACCTTCTATCACAGATCCGAAGGCAAGACTTTTGTTGCTAAGTTCGGAAACTTTCTGGAGAAGGAGTTTCTCTCGAAAGAAGTGAGTGGGAGGAAAGTAGAACTTGACGAGGTAACTGTACCTGCTCCCTTATTGGAAAGTAGTGCATCACAGAAAACTGTTTCTGTGACACCTACACCAATTAGTGAGGAAGCTAATGATAATGATCATGAAACTTCAGAACAAGATACTACTGAACCTCGTAGATCAACCAGAGTGAGATCCGCGCCAGAGTGGTACGGTAATCCTGTTCTGGAAGTCATGCTACTAGATCATGATGAACCTACGAACTATGAAGAAGCGATGGTGAGCCCAGATTCCGCAAAATGGCTTGAAGCCATGAAATCTGAGATGGGATCCATGTATGAGAACAAAGTGTGGACTTTGGTTGACTTGCCCAATGATCGGCAAGCAATTGAGAATAAATGGATCTTCAAGAAGAAGACTGACGCCGACGGTAATATTACTGTCTACAAAGCTCGACTTGTCGCAAAAGGGTTTCGGCAAGTTCAAGGGATTGACTACGATGAGACCTTCTCACCCGTAGCGATGCTTAAGTCTGTCCGAATCATGTTAGCAATTGCCGCATTTTATGATTATGAAATTTGGCAGATGGATGTCAAAACTGCATTCCTGAATGGATTTCTGGAAGAAGAGTTGTATATTATGCAACCAGAGGGTTTTGTCGATCCAAAGGGAGCTAACAAAGTGTGCAAGCTCCAGCGATCCATTTATGGACTGGTGCAAGCCTCTCGGAGTTGGAATAAACGCTTTGATAGTGTGATCAAAGCATTTGGTTTTATACAGACTTTTGGAGAAGCCTGTATTTACAAGAAAGTGAGTGGGAGCTCTGTAGAATTTCTGATATTATATGTGGATGACATATTACTGATTGGAAATGATATAGAATTTCTGGATAGCATAAAGGGATACTTGAATAAGAGTTTTTCAATGAAAGACCTCGGTGAAGCTGCTTACATATTAGGCATTAAGATCTATAGAGATAGATCAAGACGCTTAATTGGACTTTCACAAAGCACATACCTTGACAAAGTTTTGAAGAAGTTCAAAATGGATCAAGCAAAGAAAGGGTTCTTGCCTGTGTTACAAGGTGTGAAGTTGAGTCAGACTCAATGCCCGACCACTGCAGAAGATAGAGAGAAAATGAAAGATGTTCCCTATGCTTCAGCCATAGGCTCTATCATGTATGCAATGCTGTGTACCAGACCTGATGTGTGCCTTGCTATAAGTCTAGCAGGGAGGTACCAAAGTAATCCAGGAGTGGATCACTGGACAGCGGTCAAGAACATCCTGAAGTACCTTAAAAGGACTAAGGATATGTTTCTCGTATATGGAGGTGACAAAGAGCTCATCGTAAACGGTTACGTTGATGCAAGCTTTGACACTGATCCGGACGATTCTAAATCGCAAACCGGATACGTGTTTACATTAAACGGTGGAGCTGTCAGTTGGTGCAGTTCTAAACAAAGCGTCGTGGCGGGATCTACATGTGAAGCGGAGTACATAGCTGCTTCGGAAGCAGCAAACGAAGGAGTCTGGATGAAGGAGTTCATATCCGATCTAGGTGTCATACCTAGTGCATCGGGTCCAATGAAAATCTTTTGTGACAATACTGGTGCAATTGCCTTGGCGAAGGAATCCAGATTTCACAAGAGAACCAAGCACATCAAGAGACGCTTCAATTCCATCCGGGATCTAGTCCAGGTGGGAGACATAGAGATTTGCAAGATACATACGGATCTGAATGTAGCAGACCCGTTGACTAAGCCTCTTCCACGAGCAAAACATGATCAGCACCAAGGCTCCATGGGTGTTAGAATCATTACAGTATAATCTAGATTATTGACTCTAGTGCAAGTGGGAGACTGAAGGAAATATGCCCTAGAGGCAATAATAAAGTTATTATTTATTTCCTTATATCATGATAAAAGTTTATTATTCATGCTAGAATTGTATTAACCGGAAACATAATACATGTGTGAATACATAGACAAACAGAGTGTCACTAGTATGCCTCTACTTGACTAGCTCGTTAATCAAAGATGGTTATGTTTCCTAACCATGGACAAAGAGTTGTCATTTGATTAACGGGATCACATCATTAGTTGAATGATCTGATTGACATGACCCATTCCATTAGCTTAGCACCCGATCGTTTAGTATGTTGCTATTGCTTTCTTCATGACTTATACATGTTCCTATGACTATGAGATTATGCAACTCCCGTTTGCCGGAGGAACACTTTGTGTGCTACCAAACATCACAACGTAACTGGGTGATTATAAAGGAGCTCTACAGGTGTCTCCAAAGGTACATGTTGGGTTGGCGTATTTCGAGATTAGGATTTGTCACTCCGATTGTCGGAGACGTATCTCTGGGCCCTCTCGGTAATGCACATCACTGAAGCCTTGCAAGCATTGCAACTAATGAGTTAGTTGCGGGATGATGTATTACGGAACGAGTAAAGAGACTTGCCGGTAACGAGATTGAACTAGGTATGGGATACCGACGATCGAATCTCGGGCAAGTAACATACCGATGACAAAGGGAACAACGCATGTTGTTATGCGGTCTGACCGATAAAAGATCTTCGTAGAATATGTAGGAGCCAATAGGAGCATCCAGGTTCCGCTATTGGTTATTGACCGGAGACGTGTCTCGGTCATGTCTACATTGTTCTCGAACCTGTAGGGTCCGCACGCTTAAGGTTACGATGACAGTTATATTATGAGTTTATGCATTTTGATGTACCGAAGTTTGTTCGGAGTCCCGGATGTGATCACGGACATGACGAGGAGTCTCGAAATGGTCGAGACATAAAGATTGATATATTGGAAGCCTATATTTGGATATCGGAAGCGTTCCGGGTGAAATCGGGATTTTACCGGATTACCGGGAGGTTACCGGAACCCCCCGGGAGGTATATGGGCCTTAGTGGGCCTTAGTGGAAGAGAGGAGAGGTGGCCAGAGATGGGCCGCGCGCCCCTCCCCCCCTTGGTACGAATAGGACAAGGAGAGGGGGCCAGCCCCCCTTCCTCCTCTCTCTCTCCTCTTTTCCCCCCTCCGCGAATCCTATTCCAACTAGGAAAGGGGGGAGTCCTACTCCCAGAGGGAGTAGGACTCCTCCTGGCGCGCCTCCTCTTGGCCGGCCGCCCCCCCCCTTTTGAGCCTTTATATACGGAGGCAAGGGGCACCCCTAGAGACACAAGTTGATCCACGTGATCATATTCTTAGCCGTGTGCGGTGCCCCCTTCCACCATAGTCCTCGATAATATTGTAGCAGTGCTTAGGCGAAGCCCTGCGACGGTAGTACATCAAGATCGTCACCACGCCATCGTGCTGACAGAACTCTTCCCCGACACTTTGCTGGATCGGAGTTCGGGGATCGTCATCGAGCTGAACATGTGCTAGAACTCGGAGGTGCCGTAGTTTCGGTGCTTGATCGGTCGGGCCGTGAAGACGTACGACTACATCAACCAAGTTAACGCTTCCGTTGTCGATCTACAAGGGTACGTAGATCACACTCTCCCCCTCTCATTGCTATGCATCACCATGATCTTGCGTGTGCGTAGGAATTGTTTTGAAATTACTACGAAACCCAACAGTATTTACAAGAAAGTGAGTGGGAGCTCTGTAGCATTTCTAATATTATATGTGGATGACATATTGTTGATTGGAAATGATATAGAATTTCTGGATAGCATAAAAGGATACTTGAATAAGAGTTTTTCAATGGAAGACCTCGGTGAAGCTGCTTATATATTGGGCATCAAGATCTATAGAGATAGATCAAGATGCTTAATTGGACTTTCACAAAGCACATACCTTGACAAAGTTTTGAAGAAGTTCAAAATGGATCAAGCAAAGAAAGGGTTCTTGCCTGTGTTACAAGGTGTGAAGTTGAGTAAGACTCAATGCCCGACCACTGCAGAAGATAGAGAGAAAATGAAAAATGCTCCCTATGCTTCAGCCATAGGCTCTATCATGTATGCAATGCTGTGTAGCAGACCTGATGTGTGCCTTGCTATAAGTCTAGCAGGGAGGTACCAAAGTAATCCAGGAGTGGATCACTGGATAGCGGTCAAGAACATCCTGAAATACCTGAAAAGGACTAAGGATATGTTTCTCGTTTATGGAGGTGAAAAATAGCTCATCGTAAATGGTTATGTTGATACAAGCTTTGACACTGATCCGAATGATTCTAAATCGCAAACCGGGATATGTGTTTACATTGAACGGTGGAGCTGTCAGTTGGTGCAGTTCTAAACAAAGCGTTGTGGCGGGATCTACGTGTGAAGCGGAGTACATAGCTGCTTCGGAAGCAGCAAATGAAGGAGTCTGGATGAAGGAGTTCATATCCGATCTAGGTGTCATACCTAGTGCATTGGGTCCAACGAAAATCTTTTGTGACAATAGTGGTGCAATTGCCTTGGCAAAGGAATCCAGATTTCACAAGAGAACCAAGCACATAAAGAGACACTTCAATTCCATCTGGGATTTAGTCCAGGTAGGAGACATAGAAATTTGCAAGATACTAATGACCCACAAGTATAGGGGATCTATCATAGTCCTTTTGATAAATAAGAGTGTCGAACCCAACGAGGAGCAGAAGGAAATGATAAACGGTTTTCAGCAAGGTATTCTTTGCAAGTACTGAAATAAGTGGTAACAGATAGTTTTGTAATGAGATAACTTGTAATGAGCAACAAGTAACAAAAGTAAATAAAGTGCAGCAAGGTGGCCCAATCCTTTTTGTAGGAAAGGAAAAGCCTGGACAAACTCTTATATAAGGAAAAGTGCTCCCGAGGACACATGGGAATATCGTCAAGCTAGTTTTCATCACGTTCATATGATTCGCGTTCGGTACTTTCATAATTTGATATGTGGGTGGACCGGTGCTTGGGTGCTGTTCTTATTTGAACAAGCATCCCACTTATGATTAACCTCTATTGCAAGCATCCGCAACTACAACAAAAGTATTAACGTAAACCTAACCATGGCATGAAACATATGGATCCAAATCAGCCCCTTATGAAGCAACGCATAAACTAGGGTTTAAGCTTCTGTCACTCTAGCAACCCATCATCTACTTATTACTTCCCAATGCCTTCCTCTAGGCTCAAATAATGGTGAAGTGTTATGTAGTCGACGTTCACATAACACCACTAGAGGCTTGACAAGATACATCTCATCAAAATATCGAACGAATACCAAATTCACATGACTACTAATAGCAAGACTTCTCCCTTGTCCTCAGGAACAAACATAACTACTCACAAAGCATAAACATGTTCATAATTAGAGGGGTATTAATATGCATAAAGGATCTAAACATATGATCTTCCACCAATTAAACCAACTAGCATTGTCAGTGTACTAGAGTAGGGGTACCCTAGTATCCCGAACTTGTGCACGGGCAGTCGTAGCATCCCGCGGCAAGGCTTGCCGGGTGACCGCTAAGGTCCTCCGTGGTTCCTTTGGAGCCATTCAAGAACAAAGTATCCGAACAAAGACACCACAAGACCCCGGCAAGAGGAGCTTGCCGGGAAGGCCAACCAAGGCAAGGCGCTTAAGGAGACAAGACCCCGGCAAGAGGAGCTTGCCGGGAAGGCCACCCAAGGCATCTCAAGGAACTTGCCGCGGCGCGCCTCGCGTCCCGGCAAGGCCCGGTGAGCGACAAGCTCCCGGACGCGACAAGACAATGACCGCGGCAAGGCGCTTGCCACGGCAAACCACCACTCTGTGCCCGCGCTCCAGCACATCCACCAACGTGTCGCTCTGGGACCCTTCCAGGCGTGCATGGCGGGAGGCTGTGCAGCCAGTGGTGCGCAGTGGCGAGTGGCGCTGACAAGATTGCCATCGTGGTGAGCGGTGGCGTCCCTAACGGTCCCTTTTGCACTTTTTAGGCGACACAGACGGGCATTTAATGCCCTTGTCCCCTGCCGTCAGGGTTAGGTATGATACACTGTAGCAGGTAGCTGTACCTACCGCAGCACCTTTCCATTTTTACCCTTTGTCTCCGTTGCCACCTGTCGGTGACCCCTTGAGCATATAAAAGGAGGCCCATGTGCAACGTAGAGGGGGGTTCGGAAAAAAGAGAACACTCAGGCTCGGTCTCGTTAGCCGCTGGTGTGTACTGTAGCACTCCGCACTCCCGAGCAAGAACTCAATACAAACCACAAAGCAGCAGGAGTAGGGTTTTACGCATCCGTGCGGCCCGAACCTGGGTAAACTGCTCATGTGCTTTGCCTCGATCCGCTCTTCGTGCGACCTCCGCCCCCGCCGAACCGAAAGGGACTCGGTCCGCCGGTCCCATAGGTGTTCGTGGATTAGTCCCCCGACATCTTTGGCGCGCCAGGTAGGGGGCGTCGAGGTTGTGTGAACCAGATCCGGCGTTCACACGAGCTAGATCTTTATCATCTTCATCAACATGCCGCCGAAGAAGAAGGCTTCAGAGGCAGCTGCTCCGTCCGCGCCGAGCCCACCACTGCCGGAGCAAACGGCTGGTGGGGCAGACGCCGGCGGAAGAACGGGCGTCGACGGAGGAGCTCACGGTGTTGCCAGGTCCAAGGACAAGGCTGCGCTGCCCATCGGTGGCGTAGCCGGTTCCCACAACGACCGGGCGCACTCCAAGACCTCGGCGTCCGTACATGCACCGCGCCCATCTCAAGAGGCGCAGGACCGGCAACGTCATGGTACTCACAGTACCATGCATTTGCTGGACCAAGATCGAGCTGGTGGATCCCAGAGTGCTCAAGACCAGCATGCACGCGAACATGCTGGCACGAGCGAGGTACGGTCGCCTGGACGGGATACTGCTCCTTCTAACATAGTTAGAAGTCCGAGCATATCCCGCTCCTCGCACCGTTCGCCACCGCCACCCGCCACTTGCAGCAGAGCAGAAGCTTGAGAGCGGCGAGGCTCAAAACTGCTCTTGGACTAGCCCGGTCCAGACGGCATAGGACCAAGACAATCCGACGGACTGGAAGGGCCACCATTCAGAGTACTCAACGGCTTCGCCAACGGCGACACTCAACAGCAGCCGAGCAGATGTCCGCAAGACCTGCGGCAAGCCAGGCCAGGCACGAGGACCTGCCGGTTGGCACACCAAGACCGCGTGGGCAGGTTGCGACAGCCAGGATGTGCCATACCTCCGGCCCTGGAAGGCCAAGATCCCAGAACTCGGCCGGTCGCACACCTCGACACGCGAGCAGTCCTAACCGACGTCGCATCAGAATCCACGAGCTCGCCAACAGAGTCAGCGCGCCAAGTTCTTCATAATTGGTCGAGACGATAGCAGTAGAAGATCGGCAAGGTCGTCCCGGCTTGGAGCGCAACGGAAAGAAGAAGACCGCGACGCCAAATCGAGCCACTGGCCAGACACCTTTCGCTCTAGTCTATGGAGCAGAGGCAGTTCTCCCACGGAACTCATATATGGTCACCTCGAGTGCTCGCTTATGATGAGCTCGAGCAAGAGCAGCTGCGACAAGATGACGCGCTGCTCCTTGAGGAAGACCGTCTTCAGGCTGCTGTGCGAGCTGCTCGCTACCAGCAAGCTTTGCGCCGCTACCATAGCCGCAAAGTTAACGCCAGAAGTCTCGAGGAAGGCGACCTTGTTCTTCGGCGTGTTCAGTCCGCCAAGAATTCCAACAAGTTGACGCCAAAGTGGGAAGGCCCTTACCGGGTGAAACGAGTCACTAGGCCTGGCGCTGTCCGCCTTGAGACCGAAGATGGCATTCCGGTGAGCAACTCCTGGAACATTGAGCATCTTCGTAAGTTTTACCCGTAAGGCGCGGTTGCCGGAACCTGTTCCGGCAACCACCTTTTGTACAAGTCTTGCCGCTGTTGCATGTAATCCTTTGTACAAAGCCGGGCGCAGACCCCGTGCATAAGTAAAGCTCATGTGCTCCGCACATTTTGTCAATTTCATGCTCTCTATTTTTTGGCATATATGATCTGACACTTTGTGCAGCACCTACTCCACGGTAAGCAATAACGAGCCGTAAGGCTCCGTATCTTTATTTTCTCTTCTTTCTTTTTTCTCAAGGAAAGGAAGGTTCCCTCGCCCACAAGTTTGCCGGGGAGGAAAGGAGAAGATAATGGTATGGACCAGGCGTCGTTCAAGAAAATTTTGCCTTACCGGGAAGCAAACAACAGAAAAGCTAAGTTGCCAAAGTTTGAGCAATCAGATTTTTTAAATTTTAAGTTATCTCCCTTGAACGACCGCACTTTGTATGGAAAACCTGTGCGCGGAGGAACCAACTCGTAGCTAGTTGCGCCCTTACTTTGTTTCGAGTCCGCTCAACAACTTAAGTGAGCTGCAACTAGTTGCGACAAGGTTTCTTGTCGGTAGCGGCACCGCCAGCAGGCTGCTGACGTCCCGCACTCAGCGCTCGCGGCTCAGGTGCCTGCACCAGCAAGTTCCCTAAAAGCGTAGGGTAAAAACATACAAAGGGAGGAATCAAGTAAAGGGAATAACATTGCAATCATTACCCAGAATAGAGTTATATTACAAAGATAGCTTGTCGCGGCTCTAACAGATTGTTTTCATAGCATGACAAACAGCGACAAGAAAAGAAGAAATGGGCGGCCTAATCTACGCGATCGCCCTCGATCCTCTTGATCCCGCTCACCTTGTCCACAATGGGTGCGACAAGGGCCTTGAGCGCCTCCAGATCGGCATCCGGCGGCAGGGTCTTGAGGACGTTGGTGAGGTTGAGGCCCGGATTGCGGAAGGCCACCTTCACCAACACTTTCTGAAGAGCTCCCGCGCAGATCTTGCGCGACTCGTCGGCCAGCTGCTTTGGGATCCTCTCCCGGAGTCGCTGGAGGGCCGTCGCCACGCCCTTGAAGAACAAGACGAGCTTGGCGCTGGGTTGGAGGTTCTCGTCGGAGGGATACCCGAGATCCTCCATCCCCAGCTGCGCCAACTCCCTGTCAATATCTGCGGCAGCGCTCACGAGGCTCTCCGTCCAGTGCTCCACATTTTCCCTGAAAGCATTCTGGGTGGCGGCAACACTCTCCAACAGCGCCTTGTCGGCCTTGATCTCTTCTTTCAAGGCCGTCTCCTGCTCCTTGGCGCCGTCCAGCGTCTTGGTCAAAGTGGTCAGCTTCAACTCAAGATCCGCGTTGGAGTCTTTGGCGGCGCTGAGCTCTTTGCCCTTCTCGGCAAGATCGGCCTCCAGCTGCACCACCTTCATCTCCAGCTCCTTCTTGGCGGCCTCGGCAACTGCGGCAGCATCCTCTGCTTGCTTAAGGGCTCCGCCGAGTTTTTCCTCGCGCACGGCAAGCTCCTCCTCGTGGGCGTCAAGATTGACCTTCCGCTGCGCCAGCTCGCCCTCCTCCGCGGATAGCTTCACAGCGGCAAGTCGCTGTTGCTCTTCGACTTCAGCCTTCTCGAGGAGGAAGGCCTTCTGCGCTTCGGCGAGCTGCTCCCGCTCCTCCGCCAGGGACCGGAGGGCTTCCTGGTGGAAACCCCCGAGCTCTTCCGCGCGCTTCTCGATGTCTGCTCCCGCCTTCGCGACAAGCGCCTCGCGGGATTCCAGCTTGGCTTGCCGCGCGCGGTAGAGCGACAACAACTTCCGCAGCAGCCGCTCCTTCCTCAGGCTCGTTGCTGCTGCTGCTCGGCGCGTCAACCAGAGTCAGCCCAGCGGAGGCAAGCACCTCCCCGTCGAAGATCTCTCCCTCGACCGGCGCCCTGGAGCTCGATGCCCAGGGAAGGTTGATGAAGACGTCGTCGCCGGCCTTCAAGTAGACGCCTGGCTGGGGCTCTTCGGAGCCTGGCGCTGCGGCAGCGGCGGACGGGTCGGCGGTCGGTGTAGCGCCTGGCGCTCCTGCGGCCTCAGGGCCGTCAGTGCGATCGCCAGACCCCTCGCCAGTTGCCGCGGCGGCAGCCTTGGCGGCCTCTGCGCCGGCGGGATCGTCAGCACCGGCCGTTTCTTCGGCGGCAACCTCGGTCTCCATCGGCTCCGTAGCAGATGGGTCTGACAGCCGGGAAAGGGAGAAGAGTCAAGCAAAAACCCAAGAAGATCAAAAGAAGAAGAACCCAAGGAAAGTTTTGAAGCGAAAGGATTACCTGTGCCGGGTTCTGCAGTCGTGGTCTCCACCGTCGGGGGGCCGCTGGTGCTGTCCCTTGCCGGAGAACCCTCCCTTACCGGAGACTTCTCCCTTACCGGAAAGCCCTCCCTTGCCGGAGAGCTCTCCCTTGTCGGGGGATTCTCCCTTGGCTCTTGGTGGGGCTGCTCTGCTCCTACACAAACCAGCAGTAAGATATCAGCAAAGACAGAGTATCCATGCGCATCTCACAGCGGAAAGCAAACCATATACTTACGCTGGGGCTGCTCTGGAGAAAAGTTGCCGGGTCCGGCAAGGTTGTCTCGGGCGCACCCCCTGCTATCGCAGTAGGTTCGTCCTCGATGACAATCACCGGGACTTTGGCTCTCTTTGCTGCTCTCTGGGCCAGAGTCCTAAAAAGGAACAAGTTCAGAGTCAAGCAAATGAGATACAAGACAAACAGCAAGGATTGAAGAACTACAAGTACAACAAGGGAGTCTTACTCTTCTTCTTCTTCCTCGTCGGAGCTGAACACGGAGAAGTCGAAGTCTGGCTCACGTCCGGCGCGAGGAGGCGGAGGAGTAGCTTCCCTTGGCCGCTTGGCGGGAGCAGTGGCGGCGGTCTGAGACGACCCCGCTCCGGCTGTCGCCGCGGCGTGAGAAGCGGCAGGAGTAGAAGCGGTGGTCCGGGAGGGCCCCGCTCCAGTTGCCGTCGCAGCGTGAGGCGCTCCCGCGGTAACAGTGCTTGCCGCGGTGGAGCGTGTCACGCGGCGCGGCGACTGTTGCCTCGCCTGCCGCTCCGCTACGTCACCGACCTTGCGGAGACGCCTTCTTGGTGGGGATGGAGGCTCTGCTTGCGGCGAGCTGTCTGAAGATGAGGAGGAAGACGAGTTGATCTCCAGCGAGCCGCTCGTATCCTTGGCGGGCTCGCTCGACTCGATGTTATGCCCGGCAAGCTCTTTCTCGCCGGCAGGCTCCCCTCGCTCGGCACGGCTTGCCGCCTCTGCTGCCTCTGCCTCCTCCACGGTGAATCCAAATTCGCCCGCGGCTGCGGCTGCCGCCGCCTCTTCTAGCCTAGTGGCGATGAGTGCCATCTCCGCATCGGTGGTGTCGCGGGTGAGGCTATCTTTCTCGTCGGAGCGGATCGGCACTTCTACCAAGTCATCGAAGAATTGCTGCACGACGTCGTCTGCAGGCTCTTGCCAAGTTGGGACAATTCCATGCGAGTCGCACAACGGCATCATTGCACGGATGCGGTCGAGCGCGGAGTTGTTGCACAGCGGAACGACCCCCCCCCGGCAACCTGAAAACTTCGGGGTGTTGAGGGTCGTACTTGAACAGCTCCTGGAGCATCGCGTTGAGCTCCAGAACTGTGAAGTTGAAGTTGAGGCCCGGCCGCAGCCTCATGATATCTGCCGCATTCTTGAACTCCCAAGTGGGTCTCCCCCGTTCCTGCAGGGGGGCGATGCGGCGGCGAAGAAAATCCGCGCCAACAGCGCCTACAGTGAGCCCGGCAAGCCTGAGGCGTAGGATCCGGGTGACAGCAATCTTCAGCCTGTCGTCTTCCGGGGCCACGTCACTCCAATCGCTGCCGCGTGCTACTGGGGTTTGGCGCCGGGTGGTGAATGGCTGCGGGTTCTCCTCGTCAATCCAGCACCAGTCTGCTCTCCACTCCTCCCACTTGCCGCGGAATTCTCCCTCCAGATAAGTTTCCTTCTTGCCGGCCCTTGAGATCCAGGCGATTCCGCCGGATAAAGGCTCTCCTCTCTCTACTCGGGGTATAAAGAAGTGGCGAAAGAGGGCTACATTGGGATGGACTCCGACAAAGTTTTCGCAGAGATGTGCGAAAACTGCCATGGTCAGAACGGCATTGGGGGTGAAGTCGAGGAGATGGAACCCGTAGGTGTTCATGATATCGCAGAAGAATTCAGAGAAAGGCGGGCAGAGCCCGCAGTAGAAGAACAAGGCGAAGAAAGGGTATCCGTTTGGGGCCTTCTTCCAAGCGGCGGCGGGAAGTACCTTCGTGCGCGGATGCGCTCGTGTCTCCGTCGACCAGAAGAGGTAGTAGTTCTCCCTCAGCTCCCTCGCGGCAAGCTTGGGGGGGAAGACTGCCCGCTCCTTTCGCAGCGCCGCAAGCCGCTGCGCCTCGGTCGACTTCACGACCTTCCCCTTGTCGGCTTTTGGAGCCATGGCGGAAGTGGTGGAGGAGGTCGACGGCGTTGGTGGTGCTGGTGGCGATGGGGGGCGGAGCGCTGCTCTCTTTCGGCTTTGGGAAGACGAGGGAGCGGCGGAGATTTTTGAGATTGGAAGCAGCAACGGGCGAATGGACGAACTACCCCTGTTTCCCCTGCTTATAAAGAGGGAGGGGGCGGACGTTCCGCATTTCCGAATAAAGAAACCACCCACGATCTCTCCCACGACGCCGCATTCAACGCGTGCCGTTCGGGGAGGGCGCGGTGGATACGGAGAGAGATACGGCGTAACCTAGGCCGCGCGTGCCCGTGCCCTGTTTTGGGCCTGGCCCAACAGCGCTCGGCACCGTGTATGGCCCAGGCCCGGGGGCTCCTGTCGGTGTACTAGAGTAGGGGTACCCTAGTATCCCGAACTTGTGCACGGGCAGTCGCAGCATCCCGCGGCAAGGCTTGCCGGGTGACCGCCAAGGTCCTCCGTGGTTCCTTTGGAGCCATTCAAGAACAAAGTATCCAAACCAAGACACCACAAGACCCCGGCAAGAGGAGCTTGCCGGGAAGGCCAACCAAGGCAAGGCGCTTAAGGAGACAAGACCCCGGCAAGAGGAGCTTGCCGGGAAGGCCACCCAAGGCATCTCAAGGAACTTGCCGCGGCGCGCCTCGCGTCCCGGCAAGGCCCGGTGAGCGACAAGCTCCCGGACGCGACAAGACAACGACCGCGGCAAGGCGCTTGCCGCGGCAAGCCACCACTCTGTGCCCGCGCTCCAGCACATCCACCAACGTGTCGCTCTGGGACCCTTCCAGGCGTGCGTGGCGGGAGGCTGTGCAGCCAGCGGTGCGCAGTGGCGAGCGGCGCTGACAAGATTGCCATCGTGGCGAGCGGTGGCGTCCCTGACGGTCCCTTTTGCACTGTTTAGGCGACACAGACGGGCATTTAATGCCCTTGTCCCCTGCCGTCAGGGTTAGGTATGATACACTGTAGCAGGTAGCTGTACCTACCGCAGCACCTTTCCATTTTTACCCTTTGTCTCCCTTGCCACCTGTCGGTGAGCCCTTGAGCATATAAAAGGAGGCCCATGTGCAACGTAGAGGGGGGTTCGGAAAAAATAGAACACTCAGGCTCGGTCTCGTTAGCCGCTGGTGTGTACTGTAGCACTCCGCGCTCCCGAGCAAGAACTCAATACAAACCACAAAGCAGGAGTAGGGTTTTACGCATCCGTGCGGCCCGAACCTGGGTAAACTGCTCGTGTGCTTCGCCTCGATCTGCTCTTCGTGCGACCTCCGCCCCCGCCGAACCGAAAGGGACTCGGTCCGCCAGTCCCATAGGTGTTCATGGATTAGTCCCCCGACAAGCATCAACTACAAGGAGTAATTAACACTACTAGCGACCTACTAGCACCAATCCCGGACTTGAAGACAAGAATCGGATACAAGAGATGAACTAGGGTTTTGAGATGAGATGGTGCTGATGAAGATGTTGATGGAGATTGGCCTCTCCCGATGAGAGGAGCGTTGGTGATGACGATGGCGATGATTTCCCCCTCCGGGAGGGAAGTTTCCCCGGCAGAACAGCTCTGCCGGAGCTCTAGATTGGATCCGCCAAGGTTCCTCCTTGTGGCGTCGGAGTTTCGTCCCAAAAGGTTGCTTCTTATTTTTTTCTCGAAGAAAGACTTCGTATAGGAGAAGATGGTCATTGGAGAGCCACCAGGGGGCCCATGAGGCAGGCGAGTGCGCCCTAGAGGGGGGGGGGGGCGCCCCCCACCCTCGTGAGAAGGGTGTGGGCCCCCTGGTCTTCATCTTTAGCGAGGATTTTTCATTATTTATTATAAGGTGTTCCATGGAGTTTTAGGACTTTTTGAGTTGTGCAGAATAGGTCTCTAATATTTGCTCCTTTTCCAGCCCGGAATTCCAGCTGCCGGCATTCTCCCTCCTTATGTAAACCTTGTAAAATAAGAGAGAATAGCCATAAATATTGTGACATAATGTGAAATAACAGCCCATAATGCAATAAATATCGATATAAAAGCATGATGCAAAATGGACGTATCAACTCCCCCAAGCTTAGACCTCGCTTGTCCTCAAGCGAAAAGCCGAAATCGAAAAATTTGTCCACATGTTTAGAGATGAAGGTGTCGATAAAAATAAAATACGGACATGAGGGCATCATGATCATTCTTATAACAGCAACTTATATAATTTTTGTCATATGATCTCTAATGCTATAGTAATAATTCAATCACAATATTAGGTATGAATCATAAACTTCATTGAAAACTAACAAACTACAATCTCGGTCATTGAAGCAATTGCAATTTATCATAACATAGGAAAGAGTCAATGTATAAGAGCTTTTCAGCAAGTCCACATACTCAACTATCATATAGTCTTTCAAAATTGCTCACACTCGCGCAATACTTATTGGTATGAAGTTTTAATCGGACACAGAGAACGATAGGGGCTTATAGTCTTGCCTCCCAATGTTTTACCTCAAGGGTAATGTCAACAGTAATAGTTCATGAAAACTCACATCCAATTAGACATATATACCAGGATCTTTCCAACATACTGTGCTTGCCAAAGGATAAAGTGTAAAAAGGAAGGGTGAAAATCACCATGACCCTTGCATAAGGTAGAAGATAATGATACAAGATAGGCCCTTCGCAGAGGGAAGCAGAGGTTGCCATGCACTTTTATGGTTGGATGCACAAAATCTTAATGCGAAAGAACGTCACTTTATATTGCCCCTTGTGATATGAACCTTTATTATGCACTCCGTCGCTTTTATTACTTCCACATCACAAGATCGTATAAAGCTTATTTCTCCCACACCAATCAATCATACATATTTAGAGAGAAATTTTTATTGCTTTGCACCGATGAGAACTTACTTGAAGGATCTTATTCAATCCATAGGTAGATATGGTGGACTCTCATGGCAAAACTGGTTTAAGGGTATTTGGAAGCACAAGTAGTATCTCTACTTGGTGCAATGAATTTGGCTAGCATGAGGGGGAAAGGCAAGCTCAACATGTTGGAGGATCGAAGACAATATAATTTATCTCAGATGTAAGAAAACATAACCCATTACGTTGTCTTCCTTGTCCAGTGTCAACTCTTTAGCATGTCATATTTTAATGAGTGCTCACAATCATAAAAGATGTCCAAGATATTATATCTATATGTGAAGACCTCTCTTTCTTTATTACTTCCTACTAATTGCAACGATGACCAAAACTATGCTTGTTAACTCTCAACAACTTTTATTCATCATACTTTTTGTATGTGAGCTCATTACTCTCCATGAGATCCATATGATCTCTTTGTTTATTTTTATTTCTTTCTCTTTTCTTTTATTCACTTAGGATCATGGCAAAACAATCAAGCCCTTGACTCAACACTAATCTTTATTATATAGCTCACGCACTCAATTACATAGAAGGATAGTAAAGCAAAACTCACAACTAGATCACACTAAGAACTTTTGTTCTACTAGATCAAGATACTACTAATAAGATCAAACTAAGGAAAATGATAAAGATAAAAGTGATGGTGATACGATACCGGGGCACTCCCCCAAGCTTGGCAGTTGCCAAGTGGAGTGCCCATACCCATGTGATTATGTCTCTCTTTTTGAGGATGGTGATGTGATTTTTTTGGCGATGATGACCTTCAAAATACGATTCTCCTCCTCAAGCTTGTTGACTTGCTGCTTGAGATCCATTATTTCCTTTCGAAGTTTCCCAGTAACAGCCAAAGCTCCCTGCACCCAAGGGTGCGGCATAGCTGCGGGAGAACCAGTGATACTCTTTTTCATATTCTCATAAGAAAGAAATCTAACATTGGAAGGGATAACCAAGTTTGGAATAGCTGAGCTCTGCACTTCTTCCATTGGGAATCCATCTTGGAAGCGAGAGGTGACTTCTTGATCCTCCATGGCATCTACCCTCATTAGGTCAGCCTCCATCTCTTCCTCCGTTGCTGGCCCAAAGTGGTCAGGGTCACTGTTTGCCCTTGGTTCCATCGTCGGATTAGATACTCGGCTCTCCCCGACTGACTCTTGAGAAGACATCTTGCTCTAATCTGCAGCAGCAATAGCTCAAAACAAAAACAGAGGATTTTTGCGTGATACGGGAGTCAAAACCCCGGGGAGATTATATAATGAATTTTTACCGACCAAAATACGTATTGTGCAAGAAAACGGAGTCCAGAGGGCACACGAGGTGCTCACAAGGTAGGGGGGCATGCCCAGGGGGTAGGGCGCGCCCTCCACCCTCGTGTGGCCCTCGTGTCCTTCCCGGACTGCTACTTAATTTTCTATTTTCTAAATATTCCAAAATGGAGTAATATTGCCTTAAAAATTGTTTTGGAGTCGGTTTACTTACTGTACCACATACCTATTCCTTTTCGGAGTCTGAAACGTTCTGGAAAGTGTCCCTTATGTATTCCTCTGGGGTTACGGTTTCAATAATATTGGTTTCAACATTTATGGGATTACCTGAGATATAATGTTTGATTCTTTGACCGTTTACCACCTTCGGATCTGTGCCTTCGAAATTGTTGATTTTTATGGCACTGGAACGATAGGCCTCCTTGATAACATAGGGGCCTTCCCATTTAGAGAGAAGTTTCCCTGCAAAAAATCTTAAACGAGAGTTGTATAGCAATACATAATCACCTACATTAAACTCACGCTTTTGTATCCTTTTGTCATGCCATCTTTTAACCTTTTCTTTAAACAACTTGGCATTTTCATAAGCTTGGGTTCTCCATTCATCAAGTGAGCTAATATCGAATAAGCTCTTTTCACCGGCAAGTTTGAAATCATAGTTGAGCTCTTTAGTATCCCAATATGCCTTATGTTCTAGTTCGAGAGGTAAGTGACATGCTTTTCCATATACCATTTTATACGGAGACATACTCATAGGTTTTTATATGCAGTTCTATAGGCCCATAATGCATCATCAAGTTTCTTGGACCAATTATTTCTAGACCTATTGACAGTCTTTTGCAAAATTAATTTGAGTTCTCTATTACTCAATTCTACTTGACCACTAGACTGTGGGTGATACGGAGATGCAATTCTTTGATTGACGTCATATTTAGCAAGCATTTTACGGAAAGCACCATGAATAAAATGTGAACCACCATCAGTCATTAAATATCTAGGGACTCCAAACCTCGGAAAAATAACTTCTTTAAGCATTTTAATAGAAGTGTTATGATCAGCATTACTAGTTGGAATAGCTTCTACCCACTTAGTAACGTAATCAAGAGCAACTAAAATATGTGTATATCCATTAGAGGAAGGAAAAGGTCCCATATAATCAAAGCCCCAAACATCAAACGGTTCAATAACAAGTGAATAATTCATAGGAATTTCTTGACGTCTACTAATATTACCAATTCTTTGATATTCATCACAAGAAAGGACAAACTTACGGGCATCCTTGAAGAGAGTAGGCCAATAAAAACCGGATTGCAATACCTTATGTGCAGTTCTATCTCCCGCGTGGTTTGCTCCATAAGTTTTGGAGTGGCACTTGCGTAGGATCTGTTCCTGTTCATGCTCAGGTACACAACGTCTAATAACACCATCTACTACTTCTTTATAAAGATGTGGGTCATCCCAAAAGTAATGTCTCAAATCATAGAAGATTTTTTTTCTTTTGTTGGTATGTGAAGCTAGGTGGTATAAATTTAGCAACTATGTAGTTAGCATAATTAGCATACCAAGGTGTCGGTGTCAAAACCGGCAGATCTCGGGTAGGCAGTCCCGAACTGTGCGTCTAGGCGGATGGTAATAGGAGGAAGGGGACACGATGTTTTACCTAGGTTCGGGCCCTCTTGATGGAGGTAAAACCCTATGTCCTGCTTGATTGATATTGATGATATGGGTAGTACAAGAGTAGATCTACCACGAGATCGGAGAGGCTAAACGCTAGAAGCTAGCCTATGATATGATTGTGTGTATATATGTATGATCTATCGACTAGCCTGGCCCTAGTTTATATAATGCACCAGAGGCCTAGGTTAACAAGAGTCCTAGCTAAATACGCCGGTGGGGAGAAGTCCTTGTCTTGATCGCCAAGTCTTGTGGAATCTTCCTTGTATGCGGCAGCTGTCTGAACTGGCCCATGAGTATACGACCACGGGGGTCCTCGGCCCAATCTATCAGATTGGGAGATGACGTGTTGAGTACCCCCTAGTCCAGGACACCGTCAGTAGCCCCCTGAACCGGTCTTCAAGTTAGGGACGCTCCTCGATTCTTCTGAACTGTTCTTCATCTTCGGTCATCGGTCTTGAAAACTAGTTCAACAAATCTTCTTTATCTTCGATCTTGAGGATCGCCGAAATGCATTCGACGAGTTTACACATTGGGTATTCGAGGAGCCCCTTTAAGTTTCCGGCCTTTATCAAAGCCTTGTTATTTTTATGCCACACCTCGGGTTTGAAGTTGTTCCCGGGCGGCAGCGTCCTCTTGCATCCAAATTCCAACGCCGGACTGCATTCGAGGTATCTTTTGTAGCCGAGCACCAACGCCGGACCGCTTCCCAGCTCTAATGCCGGAATGTATCCGAGCTCCAACGCCGGACTATGTATCCGAGCTCCAACGCTGGACTGTATCCGAGCTCCAACGCCGGACTGTATCCGAGGTGTCGTAAATCACCTTGGTTCAAAGAAGTTTGAAGGAGTTTAGCCGAGCTTAATGCCGAAAATGCCCTCTATGGAGCCAGCCACTAGAGCCCGAGCTTTATGCCTGACTGCTTCCGAGGTGGCACACCACCCCGAATGTGGGCCGATTTTTGTCAATATTTTTTATTGGTGCAATTTCTTCTCTGCCGAGATATATAGCCAGTAGCCCTCAAGGTGGGTATCGGTCTAAAACCCGAGATGCACATGAAGGATGACATAAGACCACTGATCCTAGTAGCCACTAAGACTCAGGTTGATTTGCAAAATCGGCCTGAGGATCAAGTCCAAGCTCGGCAGAATACTTCGGGACACTAAAAGCGGCGTGCTCAGTCCTCGAGACTCAGGTTGGGTGCGGCCGACCAACCTGAGGATCAAAATCTCCTCGGAAACTATATTGCACATAAAATTTTCTGCATTGGACAAGCAATGCAGTAGCCCCCGAGACACTGGTCGGGTGGCAACACCAGATCAGGGGATCAATGTGCCCCTTTAATATTTGTAAATAATAAGCCCGAAGCCCAGTAGCCCCCGAGCCTTAATGCGGGCACGGGTGGCCGAATTAAGGATCAATATCCATAGTAAAATCACAAATTATGTGTAATGACTCTATGTATCCAAGTACTTTACGTCATTAATGCTCGGATCCGCATTGTACAAAACTTTGTTGACCGACCATCGGCTTCCACCTCCTCGGCCAGTAGCCGAGGAGTGTTTGTCCTACTTTATAAAGCCTTTATGAGGGCAAAGATTTACAACAAACAAGGCAATCTGGCCATACGGTTTTATAAACAAAGGTACGCAGAGAGATATGTTATATTACTGTTTAACAGAAGAAATGTCTTCCAAAGAAAATAGTCCCGCTATCGGTTCCTTTCTTTGGGTTGTCATGCTAAGCATGATCATTAAACCTCAGCTCTAATGTAAGAGCAAAATATCGAGGATTTAGTTTGGGAGGCCAGTTAATAGCCCCCGGTAGTGTTCGGCGACAGTCGGGGTCAAGCCGTAAACACTTCGGCCAATGTTATGAACGGCCGTCATTTAACATAGTCATCGGATCGCTGACCAGTTTACGCTTATTGTGACAGTCAGTTTTCGGCTTTCTCCACTGAGGTGCTTAACCATGTGAGCTGGAAGCACAATCGCAGTGGTTCTCCCTTTGCACGCCTAGCCGAACAAAACGGAACGTAGGAAGCAAGTGCAGGAGCCGGGCAACCCAACTATTGACCGAAGACACAATTCGAAACCGATGCATATATAGCAATATCTGAGAATGTTTTTGCCGAATCCCTAAAGGTGTCCGGCGTTGCACTGCGAGACTAATGCTGGAAAAGCACAAATAGTTTAAAAGTGCCAAAAAGCTTGGAAAACCAAGAAACGTCAGTAAAAACATGACGTCCGAACAAGATCAAGTGTTCGGTGCCAATCCGAAAATTGGTCTTAGAAAAAAGAAGTGCTTCTGTCGTGCTTTAACATGATACGTCCTATCTCAAGACTTCGAGCGGGTCAGCCTACGGCTTCAACCTCCTATCCCGAGGGCGGAGTACTTCTCATCAGGCCAGTTTAGCAAACTAAACTCTAGCGGCTTTGAGAGAGAAATTAGGCTCCCCGGCTAGTGACCGCACACTCGTGTCGAAAAAAGGAGTGAGAAATAATAATAATAAAACTTTGCAACGACTAAGAAGAAGAACACTTATTATAAAACGGCTCAAATAAACTTAATAGCCCCCAAGTGACTTGGGTAGAAGAATGATTGCATGTACCAAAGTACTTATATCATATCTATGTTCAACCGAACTTTAAACGCGTCTTAACCGACCATCGACTTCTCCCTCTTCGGTCAAGGACCAAAAAGTGTTATGTACTCCATCGGTCGAGAATATCGACGGTGTTTCCAATAACCAGGCAATCAGGCCATAAGCCTGTAACAGACAAAGAGCGCTCAGGGAACTTATGCTATATTATTGCGAAGTGTAAGAAGCATCTTCGAAGAAAATAGTACCCCCACCGATACCTTTATTCGGTGCTCATTGTTATTATGAGACTTGTGCAATAGATTTTTTGTACTCATGAGTTCCGTTGTGTGCCGACCATTATTGAAAACTACAAGAGCGCTAGCTTTCGGCTTCACCGAGTCTGAGGTCCGGTCGGGTGACACGATCATGACAATCGTAGAGGTGCTCCCTTTACTCCCTAGCCGAACAATCGGGAACGTAGGGGTAAACACAGGAGCGAGGCAACCCAGGTTGCAAATCGCTTAAGTCAATATGGTGCGTATTGTGGCTTAATACACGAACAAGCAACGAATCCATACAAGTATAATCATATGCAAGAGGAAAAGCTTCATAAAGGAAGCCCCCAAGTAAACGGGGTATTTGAATTTATGCGTCATAAACAAAGTTTGGACAAGGAAAATTTTTACAAGTAACTTTTTTCCAAAAAAGTATAATGCTTGGTCGAACCGAACACAAGTTAGAAATTAAAGCTTTGAGCCTGAAAGCGACTTAGCTGGTTAATGTGTTCGGTATTGATGACGCGGTCCGAGCTTGATGCGGGGCAAGGTTCCATCCCCCAAGCTGGTCCCGAGGTGGCGGCGCTGAGAGCTCGACACGCCGAAGTGGTGACATAGCACGGTCAACGCAGAGCGGCAAAGTGACGCCGAAGTCCCCGGATCATTTTCCTATGCACAAAAAATAGTGCAAACCGGAGATAATAGTAATAATGATAATTAAAAAAACATTGCATAATAAATAATTTATGAAAAGTGAGTAATAAAAGAAATATGGCCTGGCGCCAAAGTCAATGTCGATGCAGGGCGTCGGCATGATGCGGTAAAGGCGTGGCAAAGCCTGAATTCGCAGGTCGGCCCGAGCTCCGGATGCGGCGTTCGCCGGACTATGTACGGAAACTGACCGAACCACCATGCGACTGTCGTTAATGCGGCCACCATTTGATAGACCTGTGTACATATGATGGACAAACCAGAGTAATAATTCCTTGGGAAAAATGAACCCAAGCAAGCAAAAAATACTGGGATTGATAGCACCTGGTTTATTTGTCGTAGCCATCCGAAGGAAGGTGATTCCCAAATTGGGACTCGATCCGCACACCCATTGCCTGATGGGCGATAAAATGACGGCATGGAAATGCTGATAAATGTTGGCTCGCCGAGGCAAAGCCCTCGGCCCAGCTAACGTGACGGAGCTGGTTGGCTAGTGACGCCGAAGTGTCCGGAGTAGGTTGATGAAGAGATGGCGAAGCCCCAGGTCCAGCCGATATGTCGAAGCCTCGATGTCAGCCGATGAGTCGAAGTAGGTCGGCGTGATGGACACTAGCTTGAAGAAGCAATAGTGCGGCCCTGTCGATGCAGGTCGTGATGTGGTCGATGCCGGCTTGATGAAGCGACCGTGCGGTGATGCCGGTATGCCCACTCCGTGTAATCCGTGGGGCGGCGATGTTGGTGATGATTTATCCTTCGTGATGCCGGACTCTTGTTCAGCTTGCCGAGATGATGATCCGAAGAAGTTGAGCTCGGCTCAACAAAGTGACGCCGTGTCTAGCGCAGGTCGGTAGCTGTGGAGTAATATTGCCGGACTAGTTTGACACCAGCATGATGTTGAAAATCATGTTCAAAAGATCTTAAAGTTAGTGGGATGTGTTCAGGAACAAAAGACAATACCCCATACAAAACTTCCTTCAAAAGGGATGTCCGAAATCCCGTTCATAAAAAAGATGAACTCGGGTCGGATTCGTTTTCGCGCAGAAAACAGATCCGAAAAGTGATGCACTAATCGGAAAGTTCCCGGAGTTTGGACGGTAGGATCGAGCTGAAATTTTGAGAGGTGGTAGATATAGGAATTACGCAGCCGATCAACGGTTGGATCTTCCAAAGGATGTCCAAGCTAGAAGCTGGACACCACGCCCTAAACTCATCCAAATTCCCGTCCAGATTAGACAGGGCTCCGATATATCGTGGATTGCCAGAGATTCCTCCATCGAAACTCGAGGAAATTTTCCAGAGTTGTTATAGACTCAATTCCGCACAATTCCACCAAAGAGATCGTCAAAGCGATACTCGAGTAGGTGGTGGCGGCAGATACGAGTTTGCTGTCCAAAAAAAAACAGCACGGTCGCTTGAGGGCAATGTTGACGTCGAGCCCTCAAGCTCCATAGATGATTCCTCCGTGATCTTGATAGAGATCGGAGTTGATGTTTGATGAAGTCCCTCGTTCGAACATGGTGATCCGAACACGGGGCGCAATTCTTGGTTGGACCAAGGTGACCAGTCGAGCTAGTGACGAAGATGCCGAAGTCGTAGTTGATCTGCAGGCGAGCCATCGATCCTTTTGTCGATCACACAACGGAACTGTCACTGAAAGCACCAATGTCGGTGTCAAAACCGGCGGATCTCGGGTAGAGGGTCCCGAACTATGCGTCTAGGCGGATGGTAACAGGAGTCAGGGGACACAATGTTTTACCTAGGTTCGGGCCCTCTTGATGGAGGTAAAACCCTACGTCCTGCTTGATTGATATTGATGATATGGGTAGTACAAGAGTAGATCTACCACGAGATCGGAGAGTCTAAACCCTAGAAGCTAGCCTATGGTATGATTGTTTGTATATATGTATGATCTATCGACTAGCCCGGCCCTGGTTTATATAATGCACCAGAGGCCTAGGTTAACAAGAGTCCTAGCCGAATACGCCGGTGGGGAGAAGTCCTTGTCTTGATCGCCAAGTCTTGTGGAACCTTCCTTGTATGGGCAGCTGTCCGAACTGGCCCATGAGTATACGGCCACGGGGGTCCTCGGCCCAATCTATCAGAAGGGGTACTACGAGAAGTACTTATGACATTTAATTGTTCATCAGGAAAGCTATCATCAATAGGTAGTGGGTCATCAAGAACATTCTCTAACCTAGATAAGTTGTCTGCAACGGGGTTCTCAACTCCTTTTCTATCAACAATATGCAAATCAAATTATTGTAGCAAGAGAACCCATCTAATAAGTCTAGGTTTAGCATCTTTCTTCTCCATAAGATGTTTAATAGCAGCATGATCAGTGTGGATAGTTACTTTAGAATCAACAATATAAGGTCTGAACTTATCACAAGCAAATACAACTGCTAAAAGTTCTTTTTCAGTAGTAGCATAATTTCTTTGAGCATTGTCTAGAGTCTTACTAGCATAATGGATAACATTTAATTTCTTATCAACTCTTTGCCCTAGAACAACACCTACAACATAATCGCTAGCATCACACATAATTTCAAAGGGTAAATTCCAATCAGGTGGCTGAACAATAGGTGCAGAGACTAATGCTTTCTTAAGTATTTCAAATGCTTCTACACAATCATCATCAAATACAAACGGTATATCTTTTTGTAATAAATTAGTCAGAGGCCGAGAAATTTTTGAGAAGTCCTTAATGAACCTCCTATAAAATCTGGCGTGACCAAGGAAACTTCTTATACCTTTGATGTCCTTGGGACATGGCATCTTTTCAATAGCATCAACCTTGGCTTTATCAACTTCAATACCTCTTTCAGAAATTTTATGCCCCAAGAAAATACCTTCATTAACCATAAAGTGGCACTTTTCCCAATTCAAGACAAGATTAGTTTCTTCACATCTCTGCAAAACTCGATCAAGATTGCTCAAGCAATCATCAAAAGAAGATCCATAGACGGAAAATTCATCCATGGAGACCTCACAAATCTTTTCACAAAAGTCAGAGAATATAGCCATCATGCATCTTTGAAAGGTAGCAGGGGCATTACATAAACCAAAAGGCATACGTCTATAAGCAAAAGTACCAAAAGGGCATGTAAAAGTAGTCTTTGATTGATCTTTAGCCGACATAGGTATTTGAGAGAAACCAGAATAACCATCTAGAAAGCAGTAATGTGTATGTTTGCATAATCTTTCTAGCATTTGATCGATAAAAGGTAAGGGGTAATGATCTTTCTTAGTAGCCTTATTTAATTTGCGGAAATCAATTACCATCCTATAACCGGTAATAATTCTTTATGGAGTCAATTCATCTTTATCATTAGGAACAAAAGTAATACCTCCCTTCTTAGGGACACAATGAACATGACTTACCCACTGACTATCAGCAACGTGATAAATTATACCTGCCTCTAGAAGCTTTAGTATTTATTTTCTTACCACTTCTTTCATTTTAGGATTCAGACGTTGTTGAGGATCACGAACTGGTTTGGCATCTGCTTCCAAATTTATTTTATGTTGACATAGAGTGGGACTAATGACCTTAAGATCATCAAGACTATATCCAATAGCAGCACGGTGCTTCTTCAGAGTTTTCAATAATCTTTCTTCTTCATGCTCTGAAAGGTTATCACTAATAATAACAAGATATATCTTCTTTTCATCAAGATAAGCATATTTAAGATTATCAGGCAACGGTTTAAGCTCAAACACGGGATCACCCTTAGGTGGAGGAGGATCCCCTAGGATTTCAACTGGCAAATTGTGTTTTAGCATAGGTTCTTGTTTAAACAATACTTCATCTATTTCCCTTCTTTCATTCATAAACATATCATTCTCATGGTCTAGCAAATATTGTTCTAAAGGATCATTAGGAGGTACGGCAACAGAAGCAAGACCAATAATTTCATCCTTACTAGGCAATTCTTCTTCACGATGTTGTTTACTAAATTAAGAGAAATTAAACTCATGAGTCATATCATCCAAGACAATAGTAACAACATTCTTTTCGCAGTCTATCTTAGCATTAACAGTGTTCAAGAAGGGTCTACCAAATATAATGGGACAAAAGCTATCTTGTGGGGAACTAAGGACAAGAAAATCAGCAGGATATTTAGTTTTCCCGCACAAGACTTCAACATCTCTAAAAATTCCCATTGTTAAAATAGTACCTCTATTAGCAAGTTTAATTGTGACATCAATATCTTATAACTCAGCAGGTGCAATTTCATGATTGATTTCTTTATACAAGTCATAAGGTATAACACTAGCACTAGCACCCATATCACATAAGCCATGATAAAAATGATCTCCTATTTTAACAGAAATAACAGGCACGCCTACCACATGTCTATGTTTATCTTTAGCACAAGGTTTAGCAATTCTAGCAGTTTCACCGCAGAACTGAATAACATGCCCATCAATATTATCAGACAAGAGCTCTTTAACAATAGCAATATTAGGTTCAACTTTAACTTGCTCAGGAGGTGTATATGTTTTAATATTGCTTTTACGAACTACATTTGAAGCTTGAGCATGATCCTTTATCCTAACAGGGAAAGGTGGTTTCTCAACATAAGAAGTAGGAACAATAGGATCATTATAAGTGACAGTCTTTTCTTCAACTTTAATAGGTGCAACTACTTTTACTTCTATGGGAGGATGATATTTAAACCACTTCTCCTTAGGGAGATCAACATAAGTAGCAAAAGATTCATAGAAAGAAGCCACTATCTCAGAATCAAGTCCATATTTAGTGCTAAACTTACGGAAAATATTGGTATCCATAAAAGATTTAACAAAATCAAACTTAGGTGTCATACCTGACTCCTTACCATTGTCGTGGTCCCAATCTTCAGAGTTGCGTTTAATTCTATCCAATAAATCCCATCTAAATCCAATAGTCTTCATCATAAAAGAGCCAGCACAAGAAGTATCAAGCATGGTGCGATTGTTATCAGAAAGCCGAGCATACATTTTTTGAAGAATTGTTTCTCTTGGAAGCTCATGATTGGGGCATGAATATAACATTGATTTAAGCCTCCCCCAAGCTTGAGTGATGCTTTCTCCTTCGTGAGGCCAAAAATTGTATATATATAAAATTGCGATCACGATGAACAAGATGCATAGGGTCATACTTTTGATGAAATTCCAATTTCAATCTTCTATAGTTCCATGATCCCATATCATCACATAGCCTATACCATGTCAGTGCGTCTCCCTTCAAATATAATGAGAAGACATTCTTCTTAGCAACATCATCAGGAATACCTGCAAGCTTAAATAATCCACAAACTTCATCCACATATATTAGGTGTTCATCAGGATGCTTTGTTCCATCTCCTGTAAAAGGATTAGCTAGCAGTTTTTCTATTATACTCGAAGGATACCGATGAGGAATTTCATTTTCAATAGGTTCAGTAGGTTGAGGAGCAACTCTTTGCTCTACTGGTCGGGGTGAAGATACCCCAAACAAGCCCCTTAGAGGATTACTTTCCATAGTAACAAGTGACAGTAAATTTCAGCACACTATATAAATTTTTCCTTACCAAGTTCCACCTACCAAAGGCGCTTCACTCCCCGGTAACGACGCTAGAAAAGAGTCTTGATGACCCACAAGTATAGGGGATCTATCGTAGTCCTTCCAATAAGTAAGAGTGTCGAACCCAACGCGGAGCAGAAGGAAATGATAAACGGTTTTCAGCAAGGTATTCTCTGCAAGTACTGAAATAAGTGGTAATAGATAGTTTTGTAATGAGATAACTTGTAACGAGCAACAAGTAACAAAAGCAAATAAAGTGCAGCAAGGTGGCCCAATCCTTTTTGTAGCAAAGGACAAGCTTGGACAAACTCTTATATAAGGAAAAGCGCTCCCGAGGACACATGGGAATATCGTCAAGCTAGTTTTCATCACGTTCATATGATTCGCGTTCGGTACTTTGATATTTTGATATGTTGGTGGACCGGTGCTTGGGTGCTGTTCTTGCTTGAACAAGCATCCCACTTATGATTAACCTCTATTGCAATCATCTGCAACTACAAAAAAAGTATTAAGGTAAACCTAACCATAGCATGAAACATATGGATCCAAATCAGCCCCTTAGGAAGCAACACATAAACTAGGGTTTAAGCTTCTATCACTCTAGTAACCCATCATCTACTTATTACTTCCCAATGCCTTCCTCTAGGCCCAAATAATGGTGAAGTGTTATGTAGTCGATGTTCACATAACACCACTAGAGGCTAGACAACATACATCTCATCAAAATATCGAACGAATACCAAATTCACATGACTACTAATAGCAAGACTTCTCCCTTGTCCTCAGGAACAAACGTAACTACTCACAAATCATAAACATGTTCATAATCAGAGGGGTATTAATATGCATAAAGGATCTGAACATATGATCTTCCACCAATTAAACCAACTAGCATCAACTACAAGGAGTAATTAACACTACTAGCAACCTACTAGCACCAATCCCGGACTTGAAGACAAGAATCGGATACAAGAGATGAACTAGGGTTTTGAGATGAGATGGTGCTGATGAAAATGTTGATGGAGATTGCCCTCTCCCGATGAGAGGGGCGTTGGTGATGACGACAATGATGATTTCCCCCTCCGGGAGGGAAGTTTCCCTGGCAGAACAGCTCTGCCGGAGCTCTAGATTGGATCCGTCAAGGTTCCGCCTCGTGGCAGCGGAGTTTTGTCCCGAAAGGTTGCTTCTTATTTTTTTCTCGACGAAAGACTTCATATAGGAGAAGATGGTCATCGGAGAGCCACCAGGGGCCCACGAGGCAGGGGGGCGCGCCCTAGAGGGGGGGGGCGCCCCCCACCCTCGTGAGAAGGGTGTGGGCCCCTGGTATTCATCTTTGGCGAGGATTTTTCATTATTTATTATAAGGTGTTCCGTGGAGTTTCAGGACTTTTGGAGTTGTGCAGAATAGGTCTCTAATATTTGCTCCTTTTCCAGCCCATAATTCCAGCTACCGGCATTCTCCCTCCTTATGTAAACCTTGTAAAATAAGAGAGAATAGCCATAAGTATTGTGACATAATGTGAAATAACATCCCATAATGCAATAAATATCGATATAAAAGCATGATGCAAAATGGACGTATCATGATAAATGTTTATTATTCATGCTAGAATTGTATTAACAGGAAACCTAATACATGTGTGAATACATAGACAAACAATATGTCACTAGTATGCCTCTACTTGACTAGCTCATTGATCAGAGATGGTTAAGATTCCTAACCATAGACAAAGTGTTGTCATTTGATTAATGAGATCACATCATTAGGAGAATGATGTGATTGACTTGACCCATTCTGTTAGCTTAGCACCCGATCGTTTAGTATGTTGCTATTGCTTTCTTCATGACTTATACATTTTGCTATGACTATGAGATTATGCAACTCCCGTTTACCGGAGGAACAATTTGTGTGCTACCAAATGTCACAACATAACTGGGTGATTATAAAGGTGCTCTACAGGTGTCTCCGAAGGTACTTGTTGGGTTGGCGTATTTCGAGATTAGGATTTTTGTCACTACGATTGTCGGAGAGGTATCTCTGGGCCCTCTCGGTAATGCACATAACTTAAGCCTTGCAAGCATTGCAACTAATGAGTTAGTTATGGGATGATGTATTACAAAACGAGTAAAGAGACTTGCCGGTAACGAGATTGAACTAGGTATTGAGATACCGACGATCGAATCTCGGGCAAGTAACATACCAATGACAAAGGGAACAATGTATGTTGTTATGCGGTTTGACCGATAAAGATCTTCGTAGAATATGTGGGAGCCAATATGAACATCCAGGTTCCGCTATTGGTTATTGACCGGAGACATGTCTCGGTCATGTCTACATAGTTCTCGAACCCGTAGGGTCCGCACGCTTAACGTTTCGATGACAGTTATATTATGAGTTTATATGTTTTGATGTACCGAAGGTTGTTCGGAGTCCCGGACGTGATCCTGGACATGACGAGGAGCCTCGAAATGGTCGAGACATGAAGATTGATATATTGGAAGCCTATGTTTGGATATCGGAAGTGTTCCGGGTGAAATCAGGATTTTACTGGAGTACTGGGAGGTTACTGGAACCCCCTGGGGGATTAATGGGCCTACATGGGCCTTAGTGGAAATAGAGGGCAGCAAGGGGAGTGTGGGGCACGCCCCCCCCCCAAGGCCCAAACCGAATTGGTTTAGGGCAAGGGGGGCCGGCCCCCTCTTTCCTTCTCCCCCTCTCCCTTTCCTTCCCCCTCTCCTACTCCTACTAGGAATAGGAGGAGTCCTACTCCTAGTGGGAGTAGGACTCCCCCTTGGCACGCCTCTCCCTGGTCGGCCGCCTCCTCCCCTTGCTCCTTTATATATGGGGGCAGGGTGTCACCCCATAGACACAACAATTGATCGTTTGATCTTTTAGCCGTGTGCGGTGCCCCCCTCCACCATAGTCCACCTCGATAATACTGTAGAGGTGCTTAGGCGAAGCCCTGCGTCGGTAGAACATCATCATCGTCACCACGCCGTTGTGCTGATGAAACTCTCCCTCAACACTCGGCTGGATCGGAGTTCGAGGGACGTCATCGGGCTGAACGTGTGCTGAACTCGGAGGTGCCGTATGTTCGGCACTTGATTGGTCGGATCGTGAAGACGTACGACTACATCAACCGCGTTGTGATAACGCTTCCGCTTTCGGTGTACGAGGGTACGTGGACAACACTCTCCCCTCTCGTTGCTATGCATCACCATGATCTTGCGTGTGCGTAGGAATTTTTTTGAAATTACTACGTTCCCCAACAGTCTGGCTGTAGGATGCCCTAGCCCGCGCGAACGTTAGAAAGCGGTAGTATAGACCCCAGTTGGTTTGTTGCACTTGATTGTTGCATTTGTTTGTCGGATATCATGCATATAGATTATTATTTTGTCACTAACGGTTAATGTTGTGAGTATAGGTGGCATCGTTTTCGGTCCACCGCCTGCACCATCTTTCTTAGCATGCCTGCCCTTCGGTGTGATTCGACCACATCATCATCCATTGCCCTCCATCTCTTTCTTTTGGCAACCCTTGCCGATCTTTGTTATCAGAAAAGGGCAATGCCATTAAACCCAGTCTTCCACTGTTATCTTGCCTGGTCATTTCATTCTTTGGACGGGTACAATTCCCTTCGTATGCTTCATGATGAGGTGGTCGTGACTTTTGTGTCTTGCTATTTGATCGTCAAGTCCGTCCTCACCTGTGTATCCATCCAGATCCAGCCACTGTTCAACCAATGCTTGGTGTCGCTTCGGTTACACCAACTCCTTCCACACATGGATATAATGTTCGTGCACACCGCCACAACATATTAGACCGTAATACCGGAGTTTCCGCGTGATTTGTGTGCTTAGGTGTGCATGCATATTATGGTGTGAGTAGCAGTAATATGTGATGATTGCTTGATTAATTATATTAGTAGTATGCTTGTGTGCTTTTGTTTTAGTCCTTTCTTTTGTTTCTTTCTTTGGGCCTTCGGTGTTACAAATTTTCCCCTATTAAATTTGCTCATCAGCCGACACCTGACCCAAAGAGTCAGCAAGAAATGCATATATTTGGAAACGCGGCTATAGAGGATGGAATTGGCAGCAGACTGCAGTGAAATTGGAAATAGCTCATCTGAATACAAAAGAAATCCTGGATGGAATGTCATTATAAAGTTTGCATAAACGTGCACTCCTCATAATAGAAATGATCAGCAAGAAGATAAATTGTGTGCAAGGTTGATAGAATATTGTCAAAGGTATGGCTCAGATACAAGCTTAATTTTTCGTGAGGATGATTTTGGAACTCGATGTACCTGGAAGCAAGCAAAAATATGGCATGTACTCAGAAAGGAGGATAGTCCTACAAAACCCTGTTTCATACAAGAAATCAATAAAAAAAATTTTTAAGATGATTATATATGTGGAAATCGGTCCGCATATCACAATAAGAAGCTTCTCGTGTAAGCAACCCAATCTTCCCTCGCAAGATACCCGAGAAGCTTCCAAGGCAAGATTCATCTATCTTCCTCAGTATGATACATGGATAATTCCCTATACAAGGTACTCTGCCTTCTTCAGTAGGCAACCTGAAAAGCTTCCGGCATAAGGTACTGCGTCTTTCCCCAGTAAAGTCTTTAAGGGGGTAAGCTTCTGAAGCACGATACCCAGTCTTCTTCAGCAAATTGTCTGATGAAAGTTTCGAGCACAAGTTAGCCAATCTTCCTCACTAAGACATTGGTACAAGGTAGTACGCTAGCATATGGCAGTGAATCCCAAGAATCAGATCCGCAACATTTTGGTCAGAAGCAAGCATCAGTCAGAATACACGTCTATCTCGGGAACCAGATTCTCATATATATGCAGTTGGCATACCACCAAGATCTTACAAGTCACTCAGATGAGGATCTGACAACCACGTGAGGATGGTTAAGAGAAGAAAGCCATTATACACCGTAGTGTGACAAAGGATTATGAGGATTGACGACATCAATGAGCTCAATGCAAGTACCTGTGAACCTGGAAAATGATCCTGATGAGCCCTTGTCCCCTTTTTCTCCAATGACGGCACCGCGCCTGTGATCTAAGATGTTTTTAGCTATCCTGGGTGGATGCCGATTTTTATTTCTCTCTTCAACGACTGTCATGATTTCCGAGCTGCTTTTTGGCCGTCTCGAACAGCTATTCAGTTTCTTTTTGTGACAGTAGCCCTATAGCTGCTTTTTGGCTATTTTAGGGAGCTGCCACATTCTTCTTATCAACCTGGTCTCATGTTCTGAGCTGCTTTTCGGCCGTCTTGAGCCGTGGTTGAGTTATTTCAGTAATGTCCCAAATCTGAGTTGTAAAGACCGGTCAGCTGGCTACTGATTTATTTGCCGATTTCTTGCAAAGGTTTGGATTATCATTTTTCTGCGGTTAGAACTTGAGGGTGTTGAACCTGCCATTTAATGGGGTACCCTATCAGAAAAATGAGGATAAACTGCAATCGCCGAAAAATTGCACCGACAGTACCTATGGTGATACGAGGAAGCAATATGACCCAACTCTTTCAGCTAAGGATCCAGGTCAAGAAAACAATAGTGACGGAGCAAGACCAGTGATGCAGGTGACAATCAAATATTTGGTACGGATCCGATAATCAAGATAGTGGAACCAGTTAAGATGATTCAGAAATTTCCGAGATAAGCCGGGATTTGTCAGGAAAGCGGTTATGACCCAACTCACTATTTGGAACCCGAAGGACCTGCATTTAGTGGAGAAGCCCAATGCAAGGAGTTAGAGCTTGGGTGTCCACTAGAAAAATATGATCATCATGTCATGAAATATTGTTAGTGCCGGATGACACACCCAGCGGAAATCACTCTTGGATTTGTGAGACCAACATATATTTCAGTCGCGAGAATCAATCACAGTCAGCTAAGTCAGCAGATCTAAAAAGAAATAGGAGCCTGGATAAGCATGAACAAGCAAGGTAATATCTGTCAGAATATGGATATATTAAAGCAAACCACCCTAGGGCCAGTCAGATAAAAATTTAGTGGGAACAAAAATAAGAAAAAGCATACCCGAGTTGGAAACTGTTTCCTTAAGTCAGTATCTTCATACTTGTTCCCTGAGCAACCAAATCTCGAGGACAAGATTTCTTTAAGGGGGTAAGGTTTGTGACAGCCTGATTTTTGGCCCTTTCTCTTTCTTTTGTTTTTCCGAGGTTTTTGCTTGAGTTTTCTTTTTCTGTGGCTTTGTGGTCTGGAAACTGAAGAAGATGCCCTCTTCATTGTTTCCAGAGTGGCTTGTTATTCCCAAATCCTTCCCTAGACCCTGTCATTTTCATCCTGGCCCAAATCCCAATATTCCTTATATTGGGGATATTCCTTTTCTATTAGAGGAATAACTCAAATTGCCCTAGGTTGTGAAGCAACCTATATTTCCATCACTCCTAAAATTCCCAAATAATTCTCATAAATTTTTTGGGTCATATCTTTCTCAAATATGGCAAAATATTTAATTTTCCATGTTTCCCATCATGCTCAATTAATTTATTTCCTATTCTGTCCCGAATGGCAGAATGTGAAGCAAGTGCCATTTATATTTTCCCAATTGACCTCAAACTTGTTGGACACCTTTTCATGTCCATATAATTGCCTCATACCAAAATTCAACTTAATTTGCCTAGTAAATATTCCTGAGCAATTTTTCAAAGTTCCTGTCTGAGGGAACTGGTTGTGAAGGAAGTACAAGCTAGGCATATCCAAATGAGTTTCAATTTTGCATGGTCCCTCATATCATAATATCATAGCCCTCCACCAAAGTAGAGCTCATGTCATGCCTCCATGTGAGGTCACCTTCAATTCTTTGATTCTGTCCAAAATTTCAGTTTGTGAAGCAAGTATATTTTATATTGCTCCATTATGGCTGCCAATTTTTATAGGCCTTCTATTATCCATATAACCTACCTCCACCCATTTTGGACATGTTTCATCAAGCCATTATTCCCCTAGAATTTTTGCAAGTTTCTGTCCAAAGGAGATGTTTGTGAAGCAAGTACCAGTTTGGCTTGGCCAATTGGTATGAAACTTTTTGAGCATCTTCATAGGACCAAACGACTTTGCCTTGACCAATTTCAGCTCAATTTGACACTCCATGTGAGTGCATCATCCTAATCTAGTTTCTGGACCAGTTTATGTGGTTGTTAAGCAACTACATTAAATCTTGATCCTAATCCTCTCCAAGTTACCAGGATGAAAGCTCTTCTTTACCTCATCCTCCCAGATAACTCCATTTGACCCAATCCCTCTCCTGTGGATTGCCAGTGCTCATCAAAGTTTACTGCAGTAAACTTCAGAGGTGGGTTACCATTTAACCATGTCACTTTTAACTGAGCTACCACCACAGTTACAACCTACTTTGGAAGGACTATCCGCTAGACAACATTTTGGGTGTTGTTGAGCATTGAATGCCCTCGTTCATGTGGTGACCACGACAATGGCGTGCCTGTGCACATGCTCTGTGTGCTGTGGCGTGTCGAGAGCACCGTTTGTGCTTTGGCACCGCTCCCACTCGTCGTCTTCGCGCGCGTGAGCATGTCCAGTGGTTGCATCTCGTCATCGTCGTTGCCATGGACCCCTCTCCCCCTCTGTACAATTCTTTACTGACGCAAACCGCCGCGTGACCACGGGCGAACAGTGGCCATTTGGTTCTGTTCGTCGCCGTCTTCTTCCTCCTCGTGCTCCGTGGGCTCCTCCCTGCGTCTCCCCGTCGCCTTCCCCCAAGCTCGAGCACGCGCACACGCGTCCGCGGCGCCGGCCACGCGTCCGCGGCGACGCCAGCGCGATACTCCCTTGTCCGGCTATAAATAGCCATCCCCGAGCCTCTCCGAGCTCACCACTCGCCTCACCCACCTCCCAGTGCCCCGCCTAGCTACTTCCCCGAGCTCGAGGAGCTCTCATTCCCTCCCATCGCCGCATCAGCCGCCGCCTCGGGTCCCTCCGATTCCAGCGACCCTGACCTTCTCCCTCCGCCCCACCACTTCCCGAGGCCTCCACCACCACTACCGAACCACCTCTTCACCTCTCCTCCTCCTCTAGTGGCTTGTAGCCACGAGCCCACCGGTGGCCGACGGCATGCTTCATGGCGGTCGAGACCTACATGGGCGTGCGCGCCTCGGTCTCCAGAACCCGCCGGTAGGTCGAGCGCCATCTGAGGTGACCTGTGCCGCCGGCGAGTGCCGGCGGGGCCGGCTCTGCCTCGGAAAGGCGCGGGCGAGATCGAGGAGAAGAAGGAGACGACCCCCTCCCTGCCAGCTAGCCGCGGGCCCCGCGTGTTAGCGAGACTAGGCCGGGCCCCGCCCCTGCTAACTGGATTAAGTGAAGGCGTAAACACGTGAGTACGTTTTCGTTTCCGCAAAGCGTATTTTCCCTCTGCTTCAGCTCAAAGTACGCTTTGTTTTACTAACAGCGTATTTCCACTCTTTTTCAGCCCAGAATGCGTTTTCTTAATCAGAAACCGTATTTGTAACTTTGCGCTTCTGTCTTATCCAATCAGGGACTTGTTTGTGATGATATTTTTTTTGCAGAGAAGTCCCTGAACTTCGTCAGGCTATAACTTTTTAACCATAACTCCAAAAGAGGTGAATCCAAAGCCCACTTCTTTGTTTCGTTGAGCCCGTTCTGTTGGTTTCATTTTCACGATGGTTTGACACTATGAAAATGACCTTTTTGCCCTTGCACGTAAAAAGCGCCTCCGAGAGAGAACTATTTCCGGCAAATCTTTCCGTGGCTTCACCGCACTTCTTCCCGGTGTTTTCTTCATCCCAGGCAAGCCACAACACCCATTAGCATGATAGTCATGCATTAGCCATGGTTTTTAACTTGAATATTTATTAAATGATTGCTTGTTTAAAATATGGTTATCATTGTTTTGGTAATATTTCTGGGTTAGTGCTTACTTGCTTGCTATGTTGTTATGCACCTGGTTATCATGCCCTGCTAGTTTCTAGTATTACTTTCATATTGCCCTGCTTGATAGTAGTACATGTTGGGTTGATCATGTTCTTCAGTGCATGACTAACATCGGTTACCGAGTACTGTTAATATGCATTGTTCCTTTACTACTAGTTGGTTAAGTGTTTACTCGGTAATGTTATTGATGAGTTCTTGCATGTTATTTATGGTTGGTGATAATAGTCATGTTATACTATGAGTACCGTTGCACCTGTAATATTTATGCTCATCATTATGCCATGCTCAGTTGGAGATTATTCATAGTTGATATGGTGGATATTAATGTTGCATCCCGTGCTTATTTTGATATCCCGCTCATGGTTTGTATATGCATCATGTTATTTTATCATGGCTCAACATATTGCATTCAAGTTTAACCGGATTTAATTGACCTTGAACAACGGTTGGCTGAGTCATGGTGCCACCATATTGAAACTGACCAGTGCAACCACGCTTACCTTTTTTGGGAAGGTCCTAATTGGGTCTATTGTCGTGCCTCTCGCAGGTGCCTCCAACGAGGGAAGGTTATGGGCGCGCGCTACCCTGATCAGGTAGGCGGACATAACCTTGTGTGCCCGTTGTTGTCATGGATCCGGTCCGCGTGAGGGACGTTTTGGCCACGACGGTGGTCGGTGTGTCTTTGGTAGACACGAGGCCACCCAGGACTAGCCCGTTGGGGATTGGGTCGGAGTAGCCGGGAGAGTGTCATGGCAGTAGATCGGTTCTGTCGGAACGCCATTGGTCCACCCGAATGGGAGTGCGAGGCCATGGGTTCCGTGGTGTGGGTACAGTGTGCTACCTCTACAGAGTGTATATTAAATCTATTGATAGCCGCGCCCACGGATAAGGGCCCAGTTCATGTCGGTCACACCGTGAGTCAACAGTAATAACAATAAGGTGCTTAATAACAACCACTGTTCGATGATGAGATAAGATGGTTGTGATCGCCGGAAAGATCACCGTTTGAGACCAAGTGTTGGTCATGGTTGTGATCGCCGGAAAGATCACCGTGGTATCGAGGATACTGAGTTGTTGGATATTCGTGAAGTTGTGCAAGAATCATGGGTAAAGATCAAGCTCCTTGTGGTCATTTAATTATTACTATGGTATTGTTTGTACCAAGCTTGATTTGATCCTGAGATGATCGTGTAATGTTCGAGGTTGGTAAGTGATGCATGTGATGGTTACGAGGTAACCCGAATAGAATAAATGGTGCATGTAGTGTCATCAGGTTTCATGCTAGTATCGTCAGATTCATATGTTCACGCCATGCTCATATTGTTCTAGCTGTATCATATTGTTGATGCCATGTTCTCCTGAGGACTTCATGATAATTCCTTCTTAACCTGTAATTGCCATGTTGTCGTTTGTCTTGAATGCTTCTGGTTATTGTGAGCTTGCAAGTACATTCAATGTACTGACCTGGTGTGTCATGCCAGTTTGCAGGTCGTGCCTGGATTGCTTGCTTGTTTGGTGTTGTTCCTTTGTTCACGAGCTAGGATAAGCGTTCCAGCCAGAGTCCCTGTGGAGTGGAGTTCACCACCATTGTCGTTGTTACGCTGCTAGAAGTTTTTTCGCTGCTTCGAGTTGTTCTGCTACTTTTGCATAGAGCAACTAAGGATGGTGTAGTGTCGCCGTGCCGATGTTATTCATTGTAATATTGGAGAACTTGTATTCATATCGTGTAATAATAGAAAGCTGATTTGTTCTATGCTAAGCAGTGTCGTATTCCAGAATACTTCTCCTCGATCTCTAGGCTGGAATACGAGGCGTTCCGGTTTCTTTGAGCCGGGGTGCCACACTCCAACTAGGGAAGGGGGAATCCTACTCCCAACGGGAGTAGGACTCCCCCCGTGGGCACGCCATGAGAGGACCGGCCCTCCCCCACCTCCACTCATTTATATACGGGGGAGGGGGCACCCCATAGACACACAAGTTGATTGTTTAGCCGTGTGCGGTGCCCCTCCACAGATTTCCACCTCGGTCATATTGTTGTAGAGCTTAGGCAAAGCCCAGCGTTGGTAACTTCATCATCACCGTCATCACGCCGTTGTGCTGACGAAACTCTCCCTCGACCTCAGCTGGATCTAGAGTTCGTGGGACGTCACCGAGATGAACGTGTGCAGATCACGGAGGTTCCATACCTTCGGTGCTAGGATAGGCCAAATCGTGAAGACGTACGACTACATCAACCGTGTTGTCATGACGCTTCCGCTTACGGTCTACTTGGGTATGTGGACAACACTCTCCCCTCTCGTTGCTATGCATCACCTAGATGGATCTTGCGTGTGCATAGGTTTTTTTTTAATTACTGCGTTCCCCAACAAGGGGCCACCCAATGTCCATGAGGGTGGAGGGCGCGCCCTACCCCCCTACCTCGTGGGCCACTTGGAAGCCCTCCCGATGCCCATCTACTGGTATAAGGTGTCTTTTGCCTTGAAAAAAATCATAAGGAAGCTTTCGGGATGAAGCACCGCCGTCTCGAGGCGGAACCTTGGCGGAACCAATCTAGGGCTCCGGCGGAGCTGTTCTGCCGGGGAAACATCCCACTGAGAGGGGGAAATCGTCACCATCTTCATCACCATCGACCATCTCATCGGGAGGGGTTAATCTCCATCAACATCTTCACCAACACCATCTCCTCTCAAACCCTAGTTCATCTCTTGTATACGATCTTTGTCTCAAAACCTCAGATTGGTACCCGTGGGTTGCTAGTAGTGTTGATTGCTCCTTGTATAGTTGATACTAGTTGGTTTATTCAGTGGAAGATCATATGCTCAGATCCTTTATGCACATTAATACCCCTCTAATTATGAACACGAATATGATTTGTGAGTAGTTACATTTGTTCCTGAGGACATGGGATAAGTCCTGTTATAAGTAGTCATGTGAATTTGGTATTCGTTCGATATTTTGATGAGATATATGTTGTCTTTCCTCTACTGGTGTTATGTGAACATCGAGTACATGACACTTCACCATTGTTTGTGCCCAAGGGAAGGAATTTGGAATTAATAAGTAGATGGTGGGTTTCTAGAGTGACAGAAGCTTAAACCCTAGTTTATGCGTTACTTCGTAAGGGGATGATTTGGATCCATATGTTTCATGCTATGTTTAGGTTTACCTTAATTCTTCTTTCGTAGTTGCGGATGCTTACGAGGAGGGTTAATCATAAGTGGGATGCTTGTCCAAGGAAGGGCATTACCCAAGCATCGGTCCACCCACATATCAAATTATCAAAGTAATGAACGCGAATCATATGAGCATGATGAAAACTAGCTTGACGATAATTCCCATGTGTCCTCGGGAGCACTTTCCTTTATATAAGAGTTTGTTCAGGCTTGTCCTTTGTTACAAAAAGGATTGGGCCACCTTGCTGCACCTTGTTTACTTTTGTTACTTGTTACCCGTTAGGAATTATTTTAACTCAAAACTATCTGTTACCGATAATTTCAGTACTTGCAGAGAATACCTTATTGAAAATTGCTTGTCATTTCCTTCTGCTCCTCGTTGGGTTCGACACTCTTACTTATCGAAAGGAATCTGATAGACCCCTATACTTGTGGGTCATCAAGACTCTTTTCTGGTGCCATTGCCGAGGAGTGAAGCGCCTTTGGTAGGTGGAATTTGGTAAGGAAAAATTTATATAGTGTGCTGAAATTTACTGTCACTTGTTACTATGGAAAATAATCCTTTGAGGGGCTTGTTCGGGGTATCTTCACCCCAACCAGTAGAGCAAAGAGTTGCTCCTCAACCTACTGAACCTACTGAAAATGTTTACTTTGAAATTCCTTTGGGTATAATAGAGAAACTACTAGCTAATCCTTTTACAGGAGATGGAACATTACATCCCGATATGCACCTAATCTATGTGGATGAAGTTTGTGGATTATTTAAGCTTGTAGGCATGCCCGAGGATGTTATCAAGAAGAAGGTCTTCCCTTTATCTTTTAAGGGAAAGGCATTGACATGGTTTAGGCTATGTGATGATATTGGATCATGGAACTACAACTGATTGAAATTGGAATTTCATCAGAAGTTTTATCCTATGCATATGGTTCATCGTGATCGTAATTATTTATATAATTTTTGGCCTCGCGAAGGAGAAAGTACCGCTCAAGCTTGAGGGAGGCTTAAGTAAATGTTATATTCATGCCCCAATCATGAGCTCTCAAGAGAAAATATTATTCAAAATTTTTATGCTTGACTTTCTCTCAATAATCGCTCCATGCTCGATACTTCTTTTGCTGGTTCTTTTATGATGAAGACTACTGCATTCAGATGGGATTTATTGGAAAGAATTAAATGCAACTCTGAAGATTGGGAACTCGATGAAGGTAAGGAGTCAGGTATAACACCTAAGTTTGATTGTGTTAAATCTTTTTATGGATACTGATGCTTTTCGTGAATTTAGCACTAAATATGGACTTGACTCTGAGATAGTAGCTTCTTTTTGTGAATCATGTTAATCTCCCTAAGGAGAAGTGGTTCAAATACCATCCTCCCATTGAAGTAAATGTAGTTGAACCTATTAAAGTTGAAGAAAAGACTATCACTTATAATGTTGATCGTATTGTTCCTACCGCCTATATTAAGAAACCACCTTTCCCTGTTAGAATAAAGGATCATGCTAAAGCTTCAACTGTGGTTTGCAAGAGTAATGCTAGAACACCTACACCCTCTGAACAAATTAAAGTTGAACCTAGTATTGCTATGGTTAAGGATCTCTTGGTCGATAATATTGATGGACATGTTATTTACTTCTGTGATGAAGCTGCTAGAATTGGTAGACCCAATACTAGAAATAAACATAGACCTGTTGTTGGCATCCCTATTGTTTCTGTTAAAATAGGAGATCACCGTCATCATGGCTTTTGTGATATGGATTATAGTGTCAATGTAATACCTTATACTTTATATAAAGAAATTATGCATGATATTGCACCTGCTGAGATAGAAGATATAGATGTTACTATTAAGCTTGCCAATAGAGATACTATTTCACTAGTTGGGATTGTTAGAGATGTTGAAGTCTTGTGTGTGAAAATTAAATGTCCTACTGATTTTCTTGTTCTTGCTTCCCCACAAGATGACTTTTGTCCCATTATATTTGGTAGACCCTTCTTGAATACTGTTAATGCTAAGATAGACTGCGAAAAGGATATTGTTACTGTTGGTTTAGGGGATATGTCTCATGATTTTAATTTTGCTAATTTTCACAGACAACCCCATGATAAAGAATTTCCTAGTAAAGATGAAATTATTGGTCTTGCTTGTATTGCCGTGCCTCCTAATGATCCTTTAGAACAATATTTGCTAGACCATGAAAATGATATGTTTATGGATGAAAGAAGGGAAATAGATGAAGTATTCTTTAAACATGGACCTATTTTGAAACACAACTTGCCTGTTGAAATTCTAGGGGATCCTCCTCCACCCAAGGGTGATCCCGTGTTTGATCTTAAACCATCACCTAATACTCTTAAATATGCTTATCTTGATGAAAAGAAGATATATCATATTATTATTAGTGCTAACCTTTCAGAGCAGGAAGAAGAGAAATTATTCAAAACTCTGAAGAAGCACCGTGCTGCTATTGGATATACTCTTGATGATCTTAAGGGCATTAGTCCCACTCTATGCCACCACAAAATAAAATTGGAGAAAGACGCTAAACCGATTGTTAATCACCAATGACGGTTAAATCCTAAGATGAAAGAAGTGGTAAGAAATGAAATACTAAAGCTTCTGGAGGCAGGTATAATTTATCCTGTTGCTGATAATCAGTGGGTAAGTCCTGTCCATTATGTCCCTAAGAAGGGAGGTATTACTGTTGTTCCTAATGATAAAGACGAATTGATCCCACAAAGTATTGTTATAGGTTATAGAATGGTCATTGATTTCCGCAAATTAAATAAAGCTACTAGAAAGGATCATTATCCTTTACCTTTTATTGATCAAATGCTAGAAAGATTATCCAAACATACACATTTTTTCTTTCTACATGGTTATTCTGGTTTCTCTCAAATACCTGTGTCGAAAGAGGATCAGGAAAAGACCTCTTTTACTTGCCCTTTCAGTACCTTTGCTTATAGACGTATGCCTTTTGGTTTATGTAATGCACCTGCTACCTTTCAAAGATGTACGACTGCTATATTCTCCGACTTTTGTGAAAAGATTGTTGAGGTTTTCATGGATGATTTCTCCGTGAATGGAACTTATTTTGATGATTGCTTAAGCAACCTTGTTCGAGTTTTGCAGAGATGTGAAGAAACTAATCTTGTCTTGAATTGGGAGAAGTGCCACTTTATGGTTAATGAAGGTATTGTCTTGGGGCATAAAATTTCTGAAAGAGGTATTGAAGTTGATAAAGCTAAAGTTGATGCTATTGAAAAGATGCCATGTCCTAAGGACATTAAAGGTATAAGAAGTTTCCTTGGTCATGCCAGTTTTTATAGGAGGTTCATTAAAGACTTCTCAAAAATTTCTAGGCCTCTAACTAATCTCTTACAAAAAGATGTTCCTTTTGTCTTTGATGATGATTGTGTAGAAGCATTTGAAATACTTAAGAAAGCCTTGAGTTCTGCACCTATTGTTCAGCCACCTGATTGGAATTTACCCTTTGAAATTATGTGTGATGCTAGTGATTATGCTGTAGGTGCTGTTCTAGGACAAAGAGTTGATAAGAAATTAAATGTTATCCAATATGCTAGTAAAACTCTAGACAGTGCCCGGTGAAATTATGCTACTACTGAAAAAGAATTTTTAGCAGTTGTGTTTACTTGTGATAAGTTCAGACCTTAGATTGTTGATTCTAAAGTAACTTTTCACACTGATCATGATGGTATTAAATAACTTATGGAAAAGAAAGATGCTAAACCTAGACTTATTAGATGGGTTCTCTTGCTACAAAAGAAATATGCTAATTACATTGTTGCTAAATTTATACCACCTAGTTTCACATACCATCAAAATAAGAAGTTTTTCTATGATTTGAGACATTACTTCTGGGATGACCCACACCTTTATAAAGGAGTAGATGGTGTTATTAGACGTTGTGTACCTGAGCATGAACAGGAACAAATCCTACGCAAGTGTCACTCCGAGGCTTATGGAGGACACCACGCTGGAGATAGAACTTCACATAAGGTATTGCAATCCGGTTTTTATTGGCCTACTCTTTTCAAAGATGCCCGTAAGTTTGTCTTGTCCTGTGATGAATGTGAAATAATTGGTAATATTAGTAGACGTCATGAAATGCCTATGAACTATTCACTTGTTATTGAACCATTTGATGTTTGGGGCTTCGATTATATGGGACTGTTTCCTTCCTCTAATGGGTATACACATATTTTAGTTGATGTTGATTATTTTACTAAGTGGATAGAAGCTATTCCAACTAGTAGTGCTGATCATAACACCTCTATTAAGATGCTTAAAGAAGTTATTTTTCCGAGGTTTAGAGTCCCTAGATACTTAATGACTGATGGTGGTTCACATTTTATTCATGGTGCTTTTCATAAAATGCTTGCTAAGTATGATGTTAATCATATAATTGCATCTCCATACCACCCACAGTCTAGTGGTCAAGTAGAACTGAGTAATAGAGAGATTAAATTAATTTTGCAAAAGACTGTTAATAGATCTAGAAAGAATTGGTCCAAGAAACTTGATGATGCATTATGGACCTACAGAACTGCATATAAAAATCCTATGGGTATGTCTCCGTATAAAATGGTTTATGGAAAAGCATGTCACTTACCTCTCGAACTAGAACATAAGGCATATTGGGCCATTAAAGAGCTCAATTATGATTTCAAACTTGCCGATGAGAAGAGACTATTTGACATTAGCTCACTTGATGAGTGGAGAACCCAAGCCTATGAGAATGCCAAACTGTTTAAAGAAAAAATTAAAAATGGCATGACAAAAGGATACAAAAGCGTGAGTTTAATGTAGGTGATTATGTTTTGTTATACAACTCTCGTTTAAGATTTTTTGCAGAAAAACTCCTCTCTAAATGGGAAGGTCCTTAAGTTATCGAGGAGGTCTATCGTTCCGGTGCCATAAAAATCAACAACTTCAAAGGCACAAATCTGAAGGTGGTGAACGGTCAAAGGATCAAACATTATATATCAGGTAATCCCATAAATGTTGAAACCAATGTTATTGACACCATAACCCCGGAGGAGTACATAAGGGACACTTTCCAGAACGTTTCAGACTCCGAAAAGGAATAGGTATGTGGTACGGTAAGTAAACCGACTCCAAAACTGTTCTAACAACAATTTTTCTCCGTTTTGGAATACTTAAGAAAATAGTAAAATAAGAAGTAGTCCGGAAAGGACACGAGGAATCCACAAGGGTGGAGGGCGCGCCCTACCCCCTGGGCGCGGCCCCTGCCTTGTGGGCACCTCGTGTGCCCTCCGGACTCTGTTTTCTTGCTCGATACTTCTTCTGGTTGGTAAAAATTCATTATATAATCTCCCAAAGGTTTTGACCATGGTACCACGACAAAATCCTCTGCTTTTGTTTCGAGCTATTTTTCTGACAGATCTAGATCACCATGACGTCTTCAAGCGCCCCCAAGGACAAATTTTTCGAGAAGGTCATCAACCCCTACCTCGTGGAGGTGCTGCAACACCCTCAAACCATTGAGATGCGTGAGGGGGTGTGCTACCTCTTGAGCATGCGTTGGTTTTCCCTTGAAGAGGTAAGGGTGATGCAACAAAGTAGCGTAAGTATTTCCCTCGGTTTTGAGAACCAAGGTATGAATCTAGTAGGAGACACCGCACAAGTCACCTAGTACCTGCACAAACAACCAAGAACCTTGCAACCAATGCGATAAAGGGGTTGTCAATCCCTTCACAGTCACTCGTAAAAGTGAGATCTGATAAAGATAGTGAAGTAAATATTTTTGGTATTTTTGTTATATATATTGGAAAGTAAAGATTGCAAAATTGTAAACGAGTTGTAATGTAAATAGAGGAGATGCAATATAATAAGAAAGAGACCCGGGGACCATAGGTTTCACTAGTGGCTTCTCTCAAGATAGCATGTATTACGGTGGGTGAACAAATTACTGCGGAGAAATTGATAGAAAAGTGCATAGTTATGAGAATATATAGGCAATGATTATGAATATAGGCATCACGTCCGTGTCAAGTAGATCCAAACGATTTTTCATCTACTACTATTACTCCTCACATCGACCGCTATCCAGCATGCATCTAGAGTATTAAGTTCATAAGAATAGAGTAATGCATTAAGCAAGGTGACATGATGTAGAGGGATAAACTCAAGCAACATGATATAAACCCCATCTTTTTATCCTCGATGGCAACAATACAATACGTGCCTTGCTGCCCCTACTGTCACTGGGAAAGGACACCGCAAGATTGAACCCAAAGCTAAGCACTTCTCCCATTGCAAGAAAGATCAATCTAGTAGGCCAAACTAAACCGATAATTCGAAGAGGCTTCCAAAGATATCAAATCACGCATATAAGAATTCAGAGAAGAACCAAATAATATTCATAGAAAATCTTGTTCATAAACCCACAATTCATCGGATCTCGGCAAACACACCGCAAAATAGTATTACATCGAATAGATCTCCAAGAACATCGATGAGAACTTTGTATTGAGAATCAAAGAGAGAGAAGAAGCCATCTAGCTAATAACTATGGACCCGAAGGTCTGTGGTAAACTACTCACGCTTCAGCAGAGAGGCTATGGTGTTGATGTAGAAGGCCTCCATGATCGATTCCCCCTTCGGCAGATCGCCGGAAGAGGCCCCAAGACCCCAAGATGGGATCTCACAGGTACAGAAGGTTGCGGCGATGGAAAAGTAGTTTCATGGCTCTTTGCGATCGATCTAGGGTATAAGAGTATATATAGGCGAAAGAAGTACGTCGGTGGAGCTACGTGGGGCCCACGAGGGTGGGGGCATGCCTACCCTCCTTGGCGCGCCCTCCTGCCTCGTGGCCGCCTCACGGAGTTCCAGACTTCCACTCCAAGTCTCCTGATTTACTTTCGGTCCAAGAAAGTTCATCGCGAAGGTTTCATTCTGTTTGTATTCTGTTTGGTATTCCTTTTCTGCGAAACTCTAAAATAGGCAAAAAAAATAAACTGGCACTGGGCCTCCTATTAATAGATTAGTCCCAAAAATAATATAAAAGAGCATATTAAAGCCCATTAATGATCCAAAAAAGATAATATAATAGCATGGAACAATAAAAAATTATAGATATGTTGGAGACGTATCAGGGTGCTGCACATCCGCGATGTTGAGGGACCAAGGAGGACCGGAAGCGTGGAGACAATACTCGACACAATGGAGCAACAATTTTTCAAGTGCCAGGGGATGGTGGAACGCGGACTCAACGCCAACCACACAATGATCGCGGAGTTCACACTACAAAAAAAAGACACATCTGTGACATTTTGGGCCGAACGAATTTTTTTTTCATACTTATGACACTTCTATGACGATAATTGTGACAAAACCCAGTATCATCATAGATGTGGTGGGCTCCTACTTCTATGACAAAAAATCATGACAGAAAATGGGCTTTTCATCCTGGGCGGGCCGGAGACGCGGCTGCAAGACATTCTTTGGGCCGTCCATGACGGAAAAAACCATGGTAGAAGCGAGGTCGAGGAAAATATTGGGGTGTTCCCAGTTACGGTGGGTGGTCGGGGCCGAGCGATGCAGGGAGGTTTGCGCGTTTCTCTCGTACATGCATGTGCCTGGGTGAGGAGCGTTTGGCTCTAACTGAACCCGAGCGAGGCGTTCGCCTACTGAACCCGAGCGATTGCACTGCAGGCTACACATTATTGAACCCGAGCGATCGATCGATGGCTGTTAACTGAACCCGATCGAGCAATTCCTTTGCTACTGCCGCTAACTGAAGCCGATCGATGCTGCCTCTGGATGAACAGTGAGCATTGTTGGGGGGGGTTGGATGAACAGTTCCCGGTGGGGGAGGATGAACATGACCCCGTGGTGTTGCCTCTGGACGAACAGGACCCCAATTGATCGAGCCAATTGGGGCTGGATGAACATGACACCATGCAGGGCTGGATGAATAGGACCACCCCATGGAGGACTGGATGAACAGTAGACGGTGGAGGGCTGGATGAACAGTAGCCTGTGGAGGGGTGGTTGAATAGGAGCCCGTGGAGAGGGCTGGTTGAACAGTAGCCGGTGGAGTAGCTCACGGTGGAGGCTGGATGAACAGGCGCTCGTGGATGAACAGTCGCAGGTGGAGGCTGGAGAAGGTCGACGGTGGATGAATAGTAGCCTGTGGAGGCTGGAGGGGGTTGACGGTGGAGATGAACAGTATCCCGTGGAGTCCCGTTTTGCGGTACGCCACACCCCTCCCGATGAACAGGACCCCCGTTTCGACCGTAGTGCTCCAACACAAGTCTGTTTCCTCCGTTTTGCGGTACGCCACACCCCTCCTGATCAACAGGACCTCGTTTCGGCCGTAGGAGGTCCGTTTCCTCCGTTTTGCGGTACGCTAGACCCCTGCCGATGAACAGGATCCCGTTTTGAACGTGGCCGGTCGAACACAAGGCTGCTTCCTCCGTTCCGCGGTACGCCAGGCCTCGTTTCCATCGGCTATTCCGTCCAAGCCCTCCCGATGAACACGACGATGCATTTCGTTCCGACCCAGCCGGTTGGCTCCCCATGAACACGACGATGACGCAGTTTCTTCGTTCTGACCCAGCCATGTACACGATCCTTGCTGTACACATGCGCGAGTAGGCGTTCGAGACCTCGTCCGTATGTACGTACATGACCGTATTTCCTTTCTTGCACACTGGCCGATGTATGTACGTGTACATGCTACGTGCACACCTCTAATATGACACGTGCGCGCCTCTACATCGACCAGTATGTATGTACACGTAAGCGACCATAATGACAAGGCTACATACGCTTCGACCAGGTGGGTCCCGACTATCAGGCACTTCCTTGCGTGCGAAGATGTAGCTAGTGGGTCCCATCAGTCAGGGGGCGAATCGTTTTTTTGCCTGGACGCACTTCCTTGTGTGCGAAGATGTAGCTAGTGGGTCCCAGCAGTTAGGGGGAAACATTTTTTTCGCGAAATACGGTGGCCCGTCCGGTGGGTCCCTGCTGTCAGGTGGAGGAATAATTATTTTGCGCGTAATAAGGAGGCACTTCCTTGCCGCGGACGTGGAACCAGCTGTCAGTGATGAAGCTATGTACCTAGGGTAGGGTCATGGACCTGTCCTAACTGCCCTACCCAAGGACATCTCTAGGAGAAATCATCTTTCAATCGACTTGGAGGTATTCCACTCGACAGACTCGAAGACACTCGACCAAGAAGCAATCACTCGACCAAGATCCAACCACTCGATGGCTAGGAGAGCTAAAGTCACTCCACATGCTAATGGTCGGTCATTAAGTAGCTTTTATGGTCATCATAGCACTTTATTACTAGCGTTACCAGTAACGCCCTGCCTGAATGTACATTGAACCCTTAGTAACATGGGCTGGCGGGGTCCTGGCGCACTCTATATAAGCCACCCCTCCTCCGAGACAAGGGTTCGCACCTCTTTAACTCATACTCACATAATCCAGTCGACCGCCTCCGGGCTCCGAGACGTAGGGCTATTACTTCCTCCGAGAAGGGCCTGAACTCGTAAACCTTGTGTGCTTACAACTTCTCCATAGCTAAGATCTTGCCTCTCCATACTTACCCCCCTGCACTACTGTCAGACTTAGAACCACGAGAGTTGGAGCCCACCATGGGGCAGGTGTTTTAGCGTTTGTTGGAGGAGTTGCGACCTTTTCCGACCCGAATCATCATGGTTTTCGGTGGAGTTTCGGTGGAGGGCCGCAAGATACGTCTCGGCGCGCTCACGTTCATCGTCGACGACTCTGCTTGGCTCCAGGAGGCTCCGCTCGACGTGGACGCACTCCCTGCTCGCGGGGCAATGCACTTTAGCGCGTGCGTCCGCGGCGTTCTCCTATGGCAACCGTCGACCCCCTACCGGTCGACTCCTGTGTTATCCTCCCTCCCCGTTTCCCGCCGGCGCAAGCGCTCCGGTCGGTCGAGACTTCAGTGGTGGGTGAGGCACGCGGTGGCACGTCAGTCGGCCACCCCTCAAGTTGCGGCGATCGAGGCCGACGAATCCCTCTACGTCCTGTTCGACCTGTCGACTGGCTCCGCAGAGATCACATCTGAGTGCGACAGCAGCGATCCGGCAGCGGAGGTTCTGATGGTCGATGGACCACCCAGTCCTCCCGGTTTTCGCCGCACCGACGGAGGCGCGGGTGGAGGCGACCCGTCGCGTCTCCATGAGGAGTATCTTCCCGAGCCTCTCACGTCGCTGCAGAGAGAAGAACTTCGCCGCCAGAACATGGATGCACTGCACACTCCTACCGTTGGAGAAACCCCCGAGCCTCGCGCCTTGGAGGACGTGCGCCTGGCAAACTTGGCCGAGCGCACTCGACTGGAGAACCTCCAGCGAGCTCTCGACGAGCATGCGTGACAACGGGTTCCCGAATCTAGTCGACGTCAGCTCTTCCCGCCCCCGCAGGTATATCGAACTCTGATTCAGAATTTAGCAGCTGCGGCCCATATAGCGGAGTCGATTCAGCCTTCCCAGTCGGAGGCTGGCAGAGGCTTACTGCAGATCAGAGCATTACTCGAGATCAGAATTCCGCTGTTTCTCAGTCGCGGAACAGGATTCACAGCAGATCCGTTGCTGCGGACATGGTCCAGTCGGCTCACAGCCCAAGATCGCCCCCGAGGCATGAGGGACGTGGAGACCGGCGTGACCAGTATGGGAACCATGAGCAGTATGATCACCGTGTCGACCGTGACGGTCGACGTTGAGTGCCCACGCCTCCCCCAAGGAGCGGGTCATACGTGCCTCACCGGCAGGATGACAGACGCCCTCATAGCGGTGGGCAAAGGATTCCAGTCGACCAGAGAGGGCCAGGCTTTGACGCGAGATCCATTCTCGTCCAAGGTTTGGTCGACAGGAACATGGCTCACCGAGAAGGTCACGACAGAGATGCACCTACCAGCAGCAGAGTACATGTTTCAGGGCCAGAGTGCTTTAGTAGAGCCATCAGGGCCGCTGTGATTCCTCCCAACTTCAGGTTGGCGACTGGAGTCAGTAAGTTCACTGGCGAGTCCAAGCCCGATACTTGGCTTGAGGACTACTGAGTGGCCGTCCAGATTGGTAGCGGCAATGATGAAGTGGCCATGAAGCACCTGCCTCTCATGTTGGAGGGCTCGGCCAGAGCGTGGCTGAACCAGTTAGCACCTAGCAGCATTTACACTTGGGAGGATCTCTCCCAAGTGTTCGTCACCACATTTGAAGGCACATGCAAGCGACCGGCAGGGCTGACAGAACTGCGGTCTTGCGTGTAGAAGCCGAATGAAACCTTGAGGGATTACATCCAGAGGTGGATCACGTTACATCACTCGGTGGAAAATGTGCCGGACCACCAAGCAGTTTGTGCCTTCAAGGAAGGCGTCAAGTACAAAGAACTGAATTTGAAATTCGGTCGAATCGGAGATATGTCCCTGAATAGGATGATGGCGATTGCCACCAAGTACGCTAATGGTGAAGATGAGGATCGACTCAGGAGTGGCAAGCTCAAGTCAGTCTCCCAAGAAACTGGAGGAAATTCCGATCGGAAACAGAAGCGGAAAGCCAAGCCAGCGGCTCCAGGGGAAGCCTTAGCTTTAACCCAAGGAAAGTTTAAAGGGAAACCTAAGGGGCCTTGGAACCCCAAAAAGGTTAAAGACCAGGACGGAAATGATGTGTTGGACTTACCATGTCTCGTCCACACAAAGAAAGATGAAGAGGGTAATTTCATTTACCCGAAACATACCACTCGACAGTGTCGACTCTTGATCCAGCAGTTCCAGGGCAAGCAGCCCAAAGGTAAGGAAAAGGAGTCAGACAAGGTCAAGGACAAAGAAGACAGTGAGGACGGATACCCTCAGGTCAATACCACTCTGATGATTTTTGCCGATGTTGAAAGCAAAAGTCGACTAAAAGTTATTAATCGAGAGGTGAATATGGTCGCTCCGGCAACACCTAGTTACCTAAAATGGTCTCAGACTACCATAACATTCGACCAGTCCGACCACCCAACGCACATCGCCACCCCTGGGAGGCAAGCTTTGGTGGTCGACCCAGTTGTTGAAGGCACTCGACTGACCAAAGTCCTGATGGATGGTGGTAGCTGTTTGAACATATTGTATGCTGAGACGTTGAAAGGGATGGGCCTTCCGATGTCCAGACTCAGTGCCAGCAACATGAGTTTCCATGGAGTCATTCCTGGGAAGAAGGCTGAATCACTCGGCCAGATTGCTCTTGATGTGGTTTTTGGTGATTCCAAGAATTACCGCAAAGAAAAGTTGACATTTGAAGTTGTAGACTTCTAGAGTGCCTATCACGCTATTTTGGGCAGGCCGGCTTATGCATGCTTCATGGCCCGACCATGTTACGTGTATCTCAAATTGAAGATGCCTGGTCCCAAACGTGTGATCACCATTACGGGCAATCGGAAGAAAGCAGAAGAATGTTTTCAGAAAGGTTCGAAGATCGCCGACGCGCAGATGGCAGTGGTGGAGTTACAGGAATACCAGAAGACTGCAGACCCTAGTGATTTGTTGCGAGCCAAGAAGCCTGCTACAGAATCAGCTTTTCAGTCGACTGGCGGTACAAAGACAGTTCACATCCACCCGACCGATCCCAGCGCTGCTCCGACTCATATCTCAACAACACTCGACTCCAAATAGGAAGAAGCGCTCATCCAGTTCCTCCGTGAGAACTGGGACATCTTTGCATGGAAGCCTTCTGACATGCCGGGTGTTCCCAGGGAGCTGGCTGAGCACCGCCTACGAGTCGACTCAAAAGTGAAACCTGTCAAAGAACATCTCCGACGGTCCGCCGTCCAGAAGAGAAAGGCTATTGGTGAGGAGGTGGCTCGGCTCTTAGCAGCGGAGTTCATCCGAGAAATCTACCGCTCCGAGTGGCTCGCCAACGTTGTCATGGTCCCCAAGAAGGACAAGTCACTTCGCATGTGCATTGACTTTAAACATATCAATCGGGCCTGCCCGAAATATCATTTTCCTCTCCCTCGCAACGATCAGATAGTCGACTCGACTACAGGATGTGAGTGACTATCTTTTTTAGACGCCTATTCCGGGTACCATTAGATCCATCTGTATGGACCTAATGAGATCAAGACAGCTTTCATCACTCCATTCGGGTGCTTCTGTTATGTTACCATGCCGTTCGGTCTCAAGAATGCCGGAGCCACATTCATGAGGATGATTCAGAAGTGTTTACTCACTCAAAGCAGTCGGAATGTGGAAGCATACATGGATGATATTGTGGTCAAGTCTCGAAATGATTCCTACCTGCTGACTGACCTTGCTGAAACCTTTTCCAACCTCAGAAGGTATGATATCAAGCTTAATCCATCAAAGTGTACATTCAGAGTTCCTGGCGGAAAATTACTCGGTTTTCTCGTTTCTGAACGGGGAATCGACGCCAATCCAGAAAAAGTTGGTACTATACTCCGAATGAAAAGTCCTGTGCGAGTGCACGACGTCCAGAAGCTTACTAGTTGCTTGGCCGCTTTAAGTCGATTCATATCTCGTCTCGGTGAAAAGGCACTGCCTCTTTACCGATTGATGAAGAAGTCAGACAAGTTCGAGTGGACTCCTGAAGCTGATGCAGCGTTTGCAGAGCTCAAAGCTGTGCTCTCCACCCAGCCGGTGCTTGCTGCCCCAATCAGCAAGGAGCCTTTGCTGCTTTACATTGCAGCCACAGGACAAGTCGTCAGTACGGTACTTACAGTCGAGCGGGAAGAAGAAGGGAAAACCTTCAAAGTTCAGCGCCCAATGTATTATATTTCTGAAGTCTTGACCCCATCGAAGCAAATATATCCTCATTATCAGAAGCTCGTATATGGGATTTATATGACCACAAAGAAATTTGCCCACTACTTCTCTGATCATTCCATTACAGTCGTTAGCGACGCTCTGTTGTCAGAGATCTTGCATAACAGGGACGCAACTGGTCGAGTGGCAAAATGGGCGATTGAACTCCTTCCTCTAGATATCAAGTTTGAGGCAAAGAAAGCTATCAAGTCCCAGGCAATCGCGGATTTCGTCGCCGAGTGGATTGAACAGCAACTGCCAACTCAGGTTCACTCGGAGCATTGGACCATGTTCTTCGACGGTTCCAAGATGCTAAATGGTTCCGGCACCGGAGTGGTGTTGGTCTCCCCCAGAGGAGATAAACTCAGATATGTTCTTCAAATCCACTTTGATTCCTCTAACAACGAGGCAGAATACGAAGCACTTTTATACGGGTTGCGCATGGCCATTTCACTCGGCGTCCGTCGCCTCATGGTCTATGGCGACTCAGATTTGGTGGTTAATCAAGTGATGAAGGAATGGGACGTCACAAGTCCAGCCATGACTGGTTATTGCAATGCAGTGAGAAAGTTGGAGAAGAAATTCAAGGGGTTAGAGCTTCATCACATACCCCGACTGAAAAATCAAGCAGCTGATGATCTGGCAAAAATAGGTTCCAAAAGAGAAGCCATTCCCAGCAATGTGTTTTTGGAACACATCCTCACACCATCAGTCCAGGAGGATCCTTTCACTAAAGAAGCCCCGCAGCCAAAAAGCGCCATGGATCCGACTGAAGTTGAAGTTCCAGCTGTGGTCGACCTGATCATGGAAGTCTTGGTTATCACTCCCGTCTGGACAGAACCGTACATCGCGTACATCCTAAGGAAAGAACTCCCAGAAGACGAAGAAGAGGCTCGACAGATCGTCCGTCGATCCAAGGCCTTTACAGTCATAAAGGGACAGTTATATAGAGAAAGCGCGACTGGGGTCGGCCAGAAGTGTATTACAACAGAGGAAGGTCAGATGATCCTTAACGATATCCACTCGGGGACCTGTGGTCACCATGCCTCCTCCCGGACCATTGTGGCTAAAGAATATCAAGCGGGATTCTACTGGCCAAGGGCCCATGAGATGGCAAAAGTGATAGTCGACAAATGTGAAGGATGTCAGTATTACTCCAATATGCCGCACAAGCCCGCGTCAGCCCTGAAAACCATTCCACTCGTCTGGCCCTTCACGGTTTGGGGGCTGGACATGGTTGGACCACCAAGAACAGGCAGGAGGGGCTTCACTCATGTGCTAGTAGCAATCGACAAGTTCACCAAATGGATTGAAGCCAAGCCTATCAAGAATCTCGATGCTTGCACCGCTATCAGTTTCATCAGAGAGTTGATATTCAGATATGGAGTTCTGCATAGCATCATCATGGACAATGGGTTAAACTTCGATTCCGACATATTCAGGGCCTTTTGCGCCTCTCAGGGCACTCGGGTCGACTATGCTTTGGTCGCTCACCCCCAGTCGAATGGGCAAGCGGAAAGGGCAAACGGCCTAATTCTCAAAGGACTGGAACCCCGATTGATGCGCGATCTCAAGCACACAATAGGTGCATGGGTCGACGAGCATCCATCGGTCCTTTGGGGATTGAGGACAACCCCAAATCGATCGACCAGAAGAACCCCATTCTTTCTGGTCTACGGAGCCGAGGCAGTCTTACCGAGTGACCTGCTTCACAACGCTCCCTGAGTCGAGCTCTACTCTGAAGATGAAGCAGAACAAGCCCGGCAGGACGCAGTCGACCTCCTAGAAGAAGAAAGAGAAATGGCCTTGATTCGATCGACCATCTATCAGCAAGACTTGCGTCGATTCCATGCCAGAAACGTGAAGAGCCGAGCCTTCCAAGAAGGAGACTTAGTCCTCCGAGTGGATCAGCAGAAACCACACAAGCTCGCTCCTACTTGGGAAGGCCCCTTCATAGTCACCAGAGTCCTCCACAATGGAGCATATCACCTCTACAATGTCAATCGCCAGATAGATGAGCCACGAGCCTGGAATGCGGAGCTACCCCGCCCCTTTTATACTTGAATTCTCACTCAGATGAGATGTAATAAGAAAAACTCCTGTAGTTTATTTATCAAAGACAAGAGCGTTATTATTTTCCCATTGATTATTATTGTTTTTTGTTCGCGTAAGAAATCCCCCAGTGGGTGGCTTAGCTGCGAGTCCGCTTCGCCTAAGTTTGTAAAAACAGTTTTCCTACCAAGTGGCGAGCCAGCCTCCCACTCGGGGGCTTAGCTGTGAATCTGTTTCGCCTAAGTATTTAAAAAATCCTACCGAGTGGAGAGCAATCCTCCTACTCGGGGGCTTAGCTGCAGTCCAGTACTCGCCTAAGTTCTCTCACTTGGAGACTTAGCTGCAGTCCGACACTCGCCTAAGTTTGAAAGAATCCTACCGAGTGGAGAGCAATCCTCCCACTCGGGGGCTTAGCTGCAGTCCAGTACTCGCCTAAGTTCTCTTACTTGGAGACTTAGCTGCAGTCAGGCACTCGCCTAAGTTTGAAAAAATCCTACCGAGTGGAGAGCAATCCTCCCACTCGGGGGCTTAGATGCAGTCCAGTACTCGCCT